>NW_007258457.1:481514-524734 GCF_000164805.1 Carlito syrichta | reverse complement strand
CCTGCTGGGCTCCGGCGCTCCTTCCGCCTCAGCCTTCCGAGTAGCCGGAATTACAGGCGCGCGCCACCACACCCGGCTGATTATTTGATTTATTGTAGAGATGAGGTCTCGCTGCCCAGGCGGGTCTCGAACCCGCAGGCTCAGGCAATTCACTCACCTCAGCCTCCCAAAGGCGTGGGATTACAGGCTGAGCCACCGAGCCTGGCTCTTTGCCAACTTTTTAATGGGGTTGTTTGTTTTGTTTGTTTATTTCCTTTCAGTTCATTTGAGTTCATTGTAGATCCTGGATGTTAGGCCTTTGTCAGATGCATAATTTGCAAATATTTTTTCCCATTCTATGGATTGTCTCCCTGCTCTCTTAATGTTTTCTTTTGCTGTGCAAAAGCTTTTCAGTTTGATGAGGACCCACCTCTCTATCTTAGCTTTTGTAGCATTTGCTTTTGGTGTCTTGGCCATGAATTTATTGTCTACTTTGTTCTCCAGAAGGGTGTGGTTTGTGTTTTCTTCTAGAATTCTTATCATTTAAGGTTTTACATTTAGGTCCTTGATCCATTTTGACTTGTTTTTTGTATATGGTGATAGGTAGCAGTTCAGTTTCACTCTTCTGTATATGGTTAGCCAGTTTTTCCAGCACCATTTGCTAAAATATAGTCTCCTTTTCCCAAAGATTGTTATTGGTGGGTTTTTTGAAGATGAGTTAGTCGAAAGACCATGTTTTAACTTCCAGAATCTCTGTCCTGTTCCATTGGTCTATGTTCCTATGGCTATACCAATACCATACCATCTTGGTTACTATTACCTTGTAATAAAGTTTAAAGTCTGGATGTGTGATGCCTCCTACTTTGTTTCTTTTGTTGAGGATTGTTAGGGTTATTCATGCTCTTTTTAGTTTCCATATGAATTTCTGTATTGTCATTTCCAGGTCTGAGAAAAATGATGTTGATAATTTGATAGGTATTGCATTGAATCTGTAGATTGCCTTGGATTGAATGGACATATCAACAATATTCATTCTTCCAATCCATGAATATGGAATATTTTTCCATTTGTTTGTGTCATCCTTGATTTCTTTCAGAAGCGTTTTGCAGTTTTTATTGTAAACATCAATACTAATCTTACTGAAAATATTCCAGGCAATCAAGAATGATGGAATTCTCCCAACTAATTTTATGAAGTTAACATCATACTGATTCCCAAACCTGGCAAAGACCCAGTGAGGAAAGAGAATCACAGGCCAATCTCATTGATGAATATAAACATAAAAATTCTCAACAAGATTCTAGCAAATTGTATCCAACAACACATCTCAAGGATCATCCATCATTACCAGGTGGGTTTCATTCCTGGGATGCGGGCATGGTTCAGGTTCAACATTTGCAAGACAATAAATGTAGTTCAGCACATTAGCAGATATAAAACCAAGCACCACATGATTATCTCAATAGATGCAGAAATAGCATTTGACAAAATCCAGCATCCCTTCTTGATACAAATCCTTGAGCATCTAGGCATAGAAGGAACATTCCTCAAAATGGTAAGAGTTATCTATGATAAACCCACAATCAACATTTTGCTCAAAGGGCAGAAACTAGAAGCATTCCCCCTAAGAACTGGAACAAGACAAGGATGCCCACTCTCTCCCCTCCTACTCAACAAAGTGTTAGAAATCTTAGCCAGAACAATCAGTCAAGAAAAAGAAATTAGGAGTATACAAATAGAAAAGAGGAAGTTCAGCTAACCCTCTTTGCAAACAATATGATTCTATACCTAGAAAACCCCAGAGGGTCTGTCAAAAGCCCCCGTGCACTGATAAACAACTTTGGTAAAATTTCAGTTTACAAAATCAATGTGCAAAAGACAGTTGTATGTGTGTACATCAAAAACAAGCAGGCAGAGAACAAAATAAAAAAACACAATCCCAGCCCGGCTTGGTGGCTCAACCTGTAATCCCGCGCCTTTGGGAGGCTGAGGTGAGGGGATTGCCTGACCCGCGGGTTCGAGACCCGCCTGGGTAACTTGGCGAGACCTCATCTCTACAATAAATAAAAAAATCATCCGGGCATGGTAGCGCATGCCTGTAATTCCGGCTACACGGAAGGAAGGCTGAGGTGGAAGGCTGAGGTGGAAGGATCACTGGAGCCCAGCAGGTCGAGGCTGCGGTGGCCAGGAGCGGCCACTGCACTCCAGTCTTGGGCGACGGAGTGAGACTCCAACTCAAAAAACAAAAAACAAAAAAAAACACAATCCCATTCACAGTAGCGCCACCGCCCTCCCCCAAAAATTGAAATACCTTGGCATCCACCAGAGAAGTGAAAGACTTTTACATCTTTTTAAATTTATTTAATCAGAATTTTGTAACTGTTCATATATACATGTGATGCATGTTTAGTTAGATTTATACACAAGTATTTTATTTGAGGCTGGAGGCCTATTGTAAATGATATAGATTATTTAATTTCAAGTGTTCATTTTTGGTATATGGAAAAACAAATAACATGCATAGTAACATTGTACCTTGTGACTGTTATTAGTTCTAAGAAGCTTATATATGTGAATGTGCGTGTGCATGTCTGTTTTGGGGTTGGGATTTTCTCCAGAAACATTCATATTATATTTAAATATAGTTTTTTGTTTTTGTTTTTGTTTTGTTTTTGTTTTTTGAGTTGGAGTCTCACTCTGTCGCCCAGACTGGAGTGCAGTGGCCGCTCCCGGCCACCACAGCCTCGACCTGCTGGGCTCCGGCGATCCTTCCGCCTCAGCCTTCCAAGTAGCTGGAACTACAGGCGCGCGCTACCACGCTCAGCTAATTCTTTGATTTATTGTAGAGATGAGGTCTCACCAAATTGCCCAGGCAGTTCTCGAACCCATGGGCTCAGGCAATTCACTCATCTCAGCCTCCCAAGGCGCGGGATTACAGGCTGAGCCACAGCTTAAATATAGTTTTTTTAAAAAATTATTTCATCCCAATCTGTATGCCTTTTATTCTTATCTCAACACACTGTCTAGGATTTCCAGTATGATGTTGAATAATAGTAGTGAGTGATTACATTCTAGTCTTAGGCAGAAACATACAATTCCTTGCCATTAAGTATAATAACCCTTTCTCTCCACTGCTAAGACCATGAGGGTATCTTTCTAGGGTCTTCATTGTAAAATTGATGGAGTTCCTGAAGGTAAAACCCACAAAAGTGTCTGTATCCCTCTAAGGACAAAGTCACTGGTGTTTCACATTCATATGTTAGTTCACAATCTTTCTCCAGCAATTTGTCAAACTTAATATTTCAGTGGTGATTCCTAACCTTTTATGGCAATAGTGATCACTGCTCCAGATAAATAGGTATTGTTTATAACTTTGAGGATTAGTTTCTCTCTCCAGGTTTTGGTGGCAGTTTGCTCTGCAACTTCAATTATCTGAAGGATTCATGATTGATTTTTGGTTTGCTCAGTATTTTCTTGTTTTTTTTTTTTTTTTTTTTGTAGACAAAGGTAATGACTTCCAAGCTCTACATGTCAAAGCTGACACCAGAAGTGCGTTTTTGTTCTGTTTTTCAAATTTTTACTGAACACTTACAAGTTTCTTTGTTCACCACTGTTCTTAATATCTCATTCTTTTGCATTTGATTTCCTTCTTTTGAAGCTCATTCTTAAGTTATTTTTAAAATGTTCTTTTAGGGCAACTCCTTTGGGTCCTCTCCCACTGTGGGAGCTTTTCTGTCCTCTCAATAAATCCTGCTTTCAAAAAAAAAAAAGGTATTTTAGTCATAATCAGTTTAACTGTGTAACATATCTTTATTTCATTGTCATTTTGAATGACAGTTGAGTAGGGTAGAATTCTAAATTGAAAGCTATGTTCTTTGAACATTTTGAAGATACTATCTGATTTTATTTTGGCTTCTGCTATTGCTTTTGGAATTCCACTATCAAACTAACTGATACTTATTTTAATTTTTTCTCTTTTTAGTTTCCCAAATCTTCTCTTTTTACTCAGTGTTCTGTAGTGAACTTTCAGTAGAAGGCTTTTAAATGAAAATCATTCTCATTTATTCTGTTTAGTCTTCTTGAATCTGTTGGATTTCCATTCTTAGTCAATTTTGGAAGAAAATGACCTATTATCAGTTTTATTATAGTCTAGCATCAATTTTGATGCCATTTTAAAAATGAAGAATCTTTGCATCTGGGAGATTAATTTGTTTAAGGTCACAAAGCTAATGTAAAGGTTTTGTTAACTTGAATCCATATTTCTTTGTATAACCTAAAGATGACTTATGGTCTAGATCTAGAATATACAAAAGGGGATCAAACCAAAAAGCAGAATTTACTTATAATAAAATTGTGTGTTCATTCTTACATATTTAAACTTTAGTCACCCTCAAAGTACTCTTTGTATGATACAATATACCTATTAACATGCTTTTTTCACTGCTTGAAACAGTTTTGGAACTTGTTGATTTTGATGCCTTTTAATGCTTCTGTTGTGTTTTGTTTCACCTCTACCACATCAGCAAATTGTTTCCCTTTGAGGAATTTTTCATCTGGGGAAAACAAAGAAAAGTTGCTCAGGGCAAGATCTGGTGAATAGAAAGGGATAAGACTTGGCGATCATGCCATTTTTGGTCAAAAACTGATGAACAATCAATGCAGAATGGGCAGGTATGTTATTATGGTGGGAGAAATGGTCGCTTGCTTGCCACAACTCAGGATGTTTCTTACACAAATCATGAAGCAGCCTTCTCAAAACTTCCAGATAACAACTTTGGTTGACAATTTGATCCAGAAGAACAAATTTCCAGTGTACTACAAGGGGTCTGTTCTCCAACAGATAATTCATTTTTTTGGAGATATATATATATATATGAAATGAATTATATATATATACATATATATATATACATATATATGGTTTGTGAACAATTATTATCTGAAAAATTCAAATAAACATGGAGATAAATTATGTCATTAAATATTCATTATTCCCTTTTTTCTGCTTATAATATTACTGGTTTTCTATTTGACTAAATATTCTTCTGATTAGGTAAAAATGACTAGATGATTCTTTAAGGTCTTTGCAGGATTCTTCTTACAATGATATTCTAGTAGCTGGTATTCAAAACTTATCTATCATATTTAATCATATTATAAAATTATAATGCATCTTGCATTCATAATGAATACATATTATATATTGGCTTTATGCTAAAATAGTGTTTTCTACTTTTCCTCCAGATTTAAGAATTAACAATGTTTAAAAAATGGATAAGAAATGAAAAATCTACACAAGAACTCAGAGTACTCTTCTTTAGCAACTTTTAACTATAACATGGAGTTTAATTAAATATCAAGTAGTTAATTTTCCACCTGTGTTCCAGAAATGTCAGTCTTCTGACTATTCCACTACTAGACCTCAAATGTACGAGAACTCCTGGATATTGTCTTAGTTTCTCCAACTACAAAATGAATTACTTCAACCTACAGAGAGTAATTTTCCAAATACGTTTAGAAACTGCACCACTTTGCATAAGGGTAGAAGGAGGCTTGTTGAAACTGATATAAGATGACTGTTTACCTGACATCTTTTTATTTTCTTGTGATAAATGGAATAGTAAATAAAATTTTTATGAAGTACGGCACTTTGAGTTTTTTACGAGTGAAAATTTCTACTTTTATATGAACCGTATATAGTGGTTCATGCAGAACTTGCCAAACTTTCTCTGATATTTGGATCCCATTTCACAGTTGAGGAATCATGAAGAGGTGTAGGAAAGTTCATGGAGAACCTCAAGGCCACAAAACAGGCTCACGTCACATCTAAATACATTCCCAGATTCCCAGGAATTCTCTCCCTACTCTGAACCTTCCGTTCCTCTGTGTTCTTCTTTCTTTCTCCCTTTCTTTCTTCCTTCTTCCTTCCTTCCTTCTTTCCCTCCCTCCTTCTTTCCTTCCTTCCTTTCCTTTTTTCTTTCTTTCTTTTTTTGTTTCTCCTTCCCTTCTTCCTTCAGTCCTCCCTCCCTCTTTCTTGTTCTTTCTTTTTTCCTTCTTTCCTCCCTCTCTCCTTCCTTTCCTTCCCCCACCCCTTTCTTTCTCTTACATGGAAAAAATAAGCTTTATTCCAGTTTTACCAGAAAGGATGCCTGGCCATTAATAAGACACGAAACTAAGAATTTAAAATTTTGTTTTTTATAGTGAAGACATGTTTAGGGGGAAAGGGTGCAGAGTTAATGCACTGTAATTCCTATTTCATTTCTACAGCAATTAGCATCAAAAATTGATTCACACAAATCTACAATTTCTCTACTTCCTAATATAGCATGGGTAAATATGTGCTTATGCTAATATAGTATAAGTCATATATCTAACACATATCTAGCATATGACTTTCTTATATACCTTAAGACCATTTACTTTTGTAAATAATGAAAAGAAAAATTGAAAAGCGATCACCTTCTTTGCGCCAACTGTTGAGTAACACAAGACATACTTTCCAAATGTGTGTGTGTGCATACATTCTGTAAAATCCATGTAAATATAATTTCCGTATGTCCCTTGTTGGACTTAACATTTGCCAATGTATTTTTTAGTTATTTAGTTATCCCCATAGACAGTATGTGGAATAATAACTATCTTTTAAATAGAGATGTAAGTGAAATCAAGTTCTTTGATAGGACTCTTGACAGAAAAGACTTTATGTTAGAAACGTCCTATTAGAATCCAATTATGTTAAACTGTGAATTGTTAAAAGCACTTCATCACAGGGTATAGTGCTTTCTCCCTCTACCTAAATGCAATCCTGTACTTGTCTCACTTTGAGTCTTTTGTCATGGGTGCCCAGAAGAACTGCATTGTGGAGCAGGCAATGCTCAAAAGTATTCTTCTCAGTTCTTTAAAAACCAAGTCCCAGCCTCCTTAGTAGGCATTCTGATGAGGCATAGTATAAGTTCTCTGTGTAATCCATCAAGCTTACATAGAAACCATAAAGGAGCTTGCTCGGCTGCAGGAGTGAGTGGCCTCTTATGAACAGCCCCATTGTTCTCACAATTGAGGCCCAGGTGGAAGAGGTTCTGGGGACATCTGAGGGTGAGGTGTGGGAGGAAGGAGTTTGGGGAATGTAAACCATAGCTGTCCTTCTAAATCCTAAGAGGCTGACATGCAATGCAAAGATGTTAATGTCTGATAAAAGCAAAACAAACAAGCACACTTAAAATTGGTGCTGCTACACCATGTTGTTTCAATATGCCGCTAGTCGGGAGATTGTAAACTCACCCACTTCACCTTTTGGATGGCATCCAAGCAATCTATCACAAAACATAAACAGCTGGATTCTTTTATCTGATAGACATAATTAGGAATGAAGTGGGCTTTTAGAAGCACTAGTTCAGATTTTGACTGGCAGATTTTGTGATTTTTAACTGTGTGCTCAAGAAAAATAAACATTTATAATTTGATGTCTTCTCATTTCATTAATTAAATTTAGTTTTACCTATCTCGAGAGGCTGAGGTAGGAGGATTTCTTGAGGCCAGGAGTTTGATACCGGCTGGGGCAATATAAAGAGACCTCATTTTTTAAAATAATTGATTAATTTAAAAATTTGACTGGAGGGCATGGTAGCACTTGTATTCTCAACTACATGGGAGGCTAAGGCAGGAGGATCACTTGAGCTCAGGAGTTCAGGGTGCAGTGAGCTACGATTGTGTCACTGCATTCTTGCCTTGGCAACAGAGTGAGAGCCCATCTCTAGAAAAATAAATAATACAAATAATTTTCACTTATTTTTCTCAAGGCAAAGTGATAGGTATGTAGATGCAAAGAGTTTAGCTTAATTTTATTCTACTAGTTCTAGTGTTTTAATTGAGTTTCATACTTGTCTGTAGTTATATAAAGAAATATATAATATAACGAATAGTAGCTACATCCAGAAAGAGTTTGCAGTTTGTAGATTAAATGCTTGCAAGAAGATAGCATGTATTATTTGTGTAACTAAAAGTAATACAAAGCAGAAAAAAAAATGCATTATATTTGCTATAATTTTTGACATAGTTTTATCCAGTTAATTATGTCATGATGATAACTGTCAAAAGAGCTGCAATTTCCAATAGGATAATATTACAATTGTGATTTTTAATCACTGGTGATATATATGTATCATATATATATGCATCATATATATGTATCATCTAAAGCAGTTACATGTTTATATCCTTAGTACTTACCAAGTATATTACATAAGATTTATGTGATCTGCTTAACCATGTATTTATTCATTTATTCCATGACAATTCAATATTTGAAATTTTATGCAAATAACTGCACGATGTTTACAACAAGCTAAAAATAAAATAAAAGTAAATAAAATAACATAAAATAAATCAACTTTATTCTAGTTGGAAATTCCTGGAACAGTGTTGAGACTCCATCCTATTTAGGCCTATGGTGTGCTTGAATAAAATTTATAAAATCCTGGGGGAAATTGCATTGCGTATAATACTATATGAATCAGAAGACAAAATTAGGGTTACCTAAGGCAGATTAAGATAAAAGTTAATGTGAATAAAGGTCATATAATCACAAAAATAAATGGGGTGTTAATTTACTCCTTAAAATGCATTCACTATGTTTCTAACTATGGGTCAAGTATTTTGCTACATTGTAGAGATTGTAGATGAATAAAGCAGTGGTCACTGAATTTAGGAAATGTGCAATGTGTGTGGAGAGATATGCACATGTTTAAAACATTGGAATAAATATTATAGGCAGTCTCGTAGACACAAATACAGGGCAGAATGACACACAGAGAGGGAAGAGGTTGATGTGGCCTAGAAGGATCAGTGAATGTTCCATGACTGCGCTCACACTCAAGATGCATCTTGACAGGTAAGTTTGAGTTGGCCAGGTAGACCGCCTTGATTGGGTCATGGTGGAGTGATGCCCCTCGCTGAAGGAAGATCGTCATATGAATGAGTGGAAGGACGAGTAAGAGGAAGGAATATGTTGCTCCATGGAGCAAACTGTATATGAAACATTTTCTATATAATATTTGATGTAATTAGGTTTGGGGATTAAAACAATAAGACAATATGTGGGCTTATATTAAAACTATTATTAAAATCTATGTTGAATTCAAATTGATTTTCACATCTCAAACTAAGATAAGGAGAGCCGGAAATAGTGTGAAGTGTATGTGACTGTATAAGAAAAGGTAAAATTATTACTACCATTTGTCAGTAAAAATAAATTTTAAAAGATTGCTACCTACCATTTTCAAACCATGCTCAGAAGTCTGAATTGGTATACAGCAAAAAAATAAAAATTAAGATTAAAATACATATATATATATATACAGAGAGAGAGTTTTTACCTGCCATATTATAAGGGCTTACGTAATGACTGAAATAAAAAAGCTACATGGGAGGCTAAGGCAGGAAGATCACTTGAGCTCAGTAGTTCAGGGCACAGTAAGCTACGATAGTACCACTGCACTCCAGCCTGGGTAACAGAGTGAGAGCCCACATCCTTCCTAAGCATTAAACAATTTTATTAATTCAATTAGTTAAAAGAAGGCAATTTTATTCTACTGGGTCTAGTGTTTTAATTGAGCTTTGTGTTAGGTTAGAGTCGCAAATTGAGGCAGATAAATTTTGGTAGATGTATCAGTTATCAATTAAACAATCCAAACTTCGTGCTTTAAAACAAGAATGATTTCTTTTTTCTTATGATTTGCCAGATAGCTGCATGGTCTTTCTGTTGGTCTCACTGAGGTCCCTAGTATGATTGTGTTTTGCTAGAGAAAGAGAGAGAAATAAGCCAAGGCTGTCAGTAGGGAGCTTGGTTTTCTTTCTTATGGTCTTTTCACATGGCTAGCTGCTTCCTCCCAGCATGGAGGGCTCAAGATATACTCTGAGAGGACTACAAGCATTCCAAAAGCAGGAAAGCAAAAACTACAAGAATTTGTGCTGGGTCCAATGACTCACACTTGCAATCCTAGCACTTTAGGAGGCTGAGGTGGGAGGATTTCTTGAGACCAGGAGTTTGAGAACAGCCTGGGAAACACAGCAAGACCTGATCTCTATTTTTAAAATGTAATAAAATAAAATTTAAAATTAGTCAGTTGTTGTGGTACTAGCTTTTAATCCCAGCTCCTCAGGAGGCTGAGGTAGAAGGATTACCTGAACCCAGGAGGTTGGGGCTGTGGTGAAGTGTGATCATGTCACTTCACTCCAGCCTGGGTGAAAGAGTGAAATTCCAACTAAAAAAAAAAGAAAAGAAAGAAAGAAGGAAAGAAAAGAATTTGTAAAAATTAGCTTTGGAAATAACACAGTCTCATTTCCACTTCATTCTAATGATCAAATCTGGTCAGATGAACAAGCCAATTAAAAGGGAGATAGGAAGGAGAACATCGCTTTTGATGATGAGAGTGGTCAAGTCTCATTGTGAAAGGCATGAGGGATATGAGATATTGTCATGGCCATCTTTGAAAACAATGTAGGCTGGGCTCGGTGGCTCAGCCTGTAATCCCGCGCCTTTGGGAGGCTGAGGTGAGTGGATTGCCTGAGCCCGCAGGTTCGAGACACGCATGGGCAACTTGGTGAGACCTCATCTCTACAATAAATCAGAAAAAATTAGCCCGGCATGGTGGCGTGCGCCTGTAGTTCCAGCTACTTGGAAGGCTGGGGCGGAAGGATTGCTGGAGTCCAGCAGGTCAAGGCTACGGTGGCCGGGAGTGGCCACTGCACTCCAGTCTGGGTGACAGAGTGAGACCCAACTCAAAAAAAAAAAGAAAAGAAAAGAAAACAATGTAACACTGTTAGTGGTAACTAAACATTTTAAATGCAATTTAAATGAATGTAGGCGGTGAATATATTCTCTAGTTTTCTGGTATCTCCATCATACCCTCCCATCTTATACCCAGAATCTTCCATCATCTGTCTTCAAAAGTATTAACTTTCCACCCATAGTTTAGAGAATCCTGATTTACTTTTTAGAATTCAGCGAGATGGCAATGGTATTACAGGGTGTCCATGAACCCTGGGTTTTAGAGGATCTAAAGAAAAAATTATCTGCTTTCATCAATGAGAGCCTGAATCAATGGTATTTCAAACTTTCGATTGAAGAATAATTAAACAAGAAACTGATTTTTGCTACAAAATGAAATTTGTCTAGTTAATATATCACCTTTCAAAATGTGAGTACGCGTAAATATTTTGAATATGGTTTAGTAGATTTGAAAATATCTGGTTGGAGAACAAAGTTAAATATGCCAGCAAGGTACTGAGCAGTGAAGGTCTGAATCAAGTCACATTTCCATGGACTTTGTAATAGTTTTATCTGACAGTTGGAGCTGCAAGTGAGAGATGAGATGAGAGAAGGGGTATAGTCATCTGTATCATCACATTATCTCATGACTAACACTGTTATGGATGAGCTGTAGAGGCCACAGGATATTTGCTTAGAGTAAACTCATAGTCTTGAAACATGAGTTTGACTCACTTCTGTATTTTTCTATTGGAAATAATATTGTTCTAGTTTGCCTGTTTGTAGGACCAGTTAAATTAAGCTTGAAATTCTATAAGAGAAATCTGACTCAGAAATGTTTTATAAATATTATGACAGTAAGTCTCTAGCAAAATCATTGTAGCCGTGTTTGAAAAAAATATATTTAAATGCTAAAAAGAGTACGTGACAGGCTCAGTGAAGATGATGACTTTACATTTAGCATATATGTTTTTGCATGCAATTTTGGAGCAATCAGGTAATTAGTTGCCAAGAATTCTATCAAAGCTGTTTAACAATATCATGACCTTGATTTTACAAAATCCTGAAGGGGCATAAATTTGTACTTTCCAGAGATAATTTCCAGTATTCACATGGCCAAGTGTCCTGTGGCATTGGTTTCCAACAAAATTGTTTTCTACACATTTTATAACAGAAAGTCTTCAAATATAATCTCCACTGTAAATATACGTTTATAAGAGAATAAATTATCAGATGTTCCTCTAATATGACCCAATAAAACTGTGACCTAAAATAGTGATTGTAAGTGACTTTCATTCAGTCATATAAACTGTTGTTTGAAACAAACTTAGGATTCATCAATGTTAAGGTTGTTTTTAATCAAAGAATTTTACAATGTTCCCAGCTCTTAATATATATTTCTTTTTTACACGATTGCAATATTATGTACTACCTTTCCTTTGTATATAAAATAACCCTTTAATATCAATTATTTACCTATAATGCAAAGTCCAAATACTACAAAATGTAAAGCACATGGAATTTACAAGTACATTTCATAGGTGGAATCCTCCATCACCTGTGGTCCACAATTAGAAAAAGAAACCTGTATTTCCTTGACTTCTTCTCAAAGGAATCTTGATAACTTTTCTTTTTCTAGCACTTACAGTTAGTTGACCCAGATAGTTAGCATGAAAACCCAAGCAGCCTTTTACCTCTGATCAATTGAATGTTTTGCATTCCCCAAGCTGGACTTCCTGGGCAAGTGACCACAGTAGTTTTTGTTGTTGTTGTTGTTGTTGTTGTTTTGACTTGTAGTCTCAGTCTGTCACCCAGACTGGAGTACAGTGGCCCCTCGGCCACTGCAGCCTCGACCTGCTGGGCTCCAGTGATCCTTCCACCTCAGCCTTCCAAGAAGCTGGAACTACAGGCGCGCGCTACCACGCCCAGCTCATTTTTATTTATTGTAGAGATGAGGTCTCGCCAAGTTGCCCAGGCGGGTCTCGAACCGGCGGGCTCAGGCAATCCACTCACTTCAGCCTCCCAAAGGCGCGGGATTACAGGCTGAGCCACCGAGCCCAGCTGACCTCAGTAGTTTAAGGTTTAATGCTCTGCAATTGCTGCCTTGAAATTTTTACTAATTTTGTCTTTAAATCTGAATTGAGTAAGCAAAGTCCTATGGAATAACCGAGCACGTGCCAGAGGCTTGGAGAGTAGGTTTACATGTGGCCCTTCCACCTCTCAGCTCTGGAACAGGCTCAGCCTCCACATCCACATATCTACTGGATGACCTGTGCCACCATCAGTGTGGAAGGATATCCAGTTGCAACATTAAAGCAAGGTTCAGATTTCACTGCCTTTTCCTTTGGCCCTGGGCAGTTCCTTGGGTACGGGTATAGAGGAAGTGTTGGAAGGCCGGGGTTCAACCACTCTCGATGGCACTCAGGGCAGGGCAAGGCAAGGATGTCCCATAGGGACCGGCAGCACAGGTAAGTTTGCAAACTTCTTGCTCTGTGGAGATCTTTCACCTGCGATGGATCCTGGTATCCAGCACACTCAGCTTATTTATGGAAATTTTGATCGCTAATGTGGATGGAACAACAGACAACAGGCTCAGTGGGAAGGAATATTCACTCCTTCCCAATTCACCATCACGCACACACTCCTAGCAAAGGCCCTCAGTTTCATTTCCTTCTTCCTTCCTTCCCTCCCTCCCTCCTTCCCTCCCTTCCTTCTTTTCTTTCTTTTTTTAGACAGGCTCTCACTCCGTGACCCAGACTGAAGTGAAATGCACTATCACAGCTCACTGCAGCCTCAGGTTCAAAAGATGCTTCTACCTCAGCCTCTTGAGTAACTGGAACTACCTGTGTGCACTACCACACCCACTAATATTTTTAATTTTTACTTTATTTATGGAGGCGGGGTCTTGCTATGTTGCCCAAACTGGTCTCAAACTCCTGGCCTCAGGTGATCCTCCTGCCTCAGCCTCCCCAAGTGCCAAAATTACAGGCATGAGACACTGTGTCCAGCTGTAGCCCTGTGTTTTCATTTTTCACTGAGCTCCCCAAATTACGTAACTGGTCCCCATTATTCTTTATCCTCTGCCTACCCTTCAGTTCTAATGAAATAGTCTGACTTTCTCAAATATATTAGTTTTGCACATTTGTAGTATTCTTTTACCTATATAATTTTGACCCAAATGAACGTCTTGAAAAGTCCTATTCATTCTTAATACAGTGAATAATAAATTTATCTCTGATAAATGTGCATCTTTCACTCTCATTCCATCAAAGATATTTGGCTATTTCCACCATTGTGCCAAAATGATTAGCAGATACCACCACTCTGGCATTTAGCATATTGATTTGGAAGTTATGCTATTCCCTTTATGCTGACGAGAAAAGCCCATTTGTCTATAATCCCAGAATCTAGCAGATGTCAGTCAGAAAATAAATATTTGTTAAGAAGTTGATACATCCTGAATTATAACATTATTTATAATAACTCAATTATTACATTGAATACATTTTTCAATAGTATATGACTCTCAGTAATAATTTTGAATAGCTATCCAGTCTATTTAATTTGAAATATAGTTCCTTGAGAGCAGCATTTTTTAATTTGCATCTAATAAACATTTCAGAAACACACAAACACACATGCACATACACAAATACAAAGAGTAGAAATGCTAACTACTTTGGCTTCTAAAGGTCAAGTAGAGAAAATTAGCTAATTCATTTATTCCTCTCATTCACTTTATTTTAACCTTAACTCTCTGTTAGCTTAAACAATAACTATCCCTGAATAGTGTATATAAATTTAGGAAAGTGACTTGCATAATAATAAGGATAGAATTGTGGAAGAAGTTGTAAATTCATTTGTTCTTTTTAGCATTGAGTTTATTATAAATGAGCTACTCTGTGTCTAATGGCTACATGCAAACATTATCCCCGATCTTAAATTTATGACTAATATATAGTATTTGAATTTGTAATCTTTATATATGAACTTTCCAAACTGTAGTTATTTAAGGCATGCATTCATAATTGCTTTCTGTGTGCTTGTGCCACCTGTATGGTTAGCTATTTAATATGTATTATAATATTTTTAATATATATAAACTGTCTTGTTTTTTCAATCTCAAAAAGTAGAAAACCTGTATTACTTCCCAGAAACTGGAGGCAAGAGTAAATATATTTTCAATGCAGGCATAACAATGTGATATTTTTAAAAATAAACAATAAAATGCAAATATGAAAAAAATCTAATTGATTGTGTTCAACAGAAAAAAAAATCAAACCTGAAAACAAACTCTTGAATGAGAAAAACACTTTGTAATTAATCAGTACAGGAGATAACCAGCTCAATATTGCTTAGTTTTAAAAAGAGATGTGGTTCTGCATCAGCAAATCCGTCAATATTTTTGAGCACCTGCTGTGTGCCAGTCTCTGCTTCAGTCATCAATAAGATAATTCTGTTTTTTAGTTTGGAGTTTCACCAGTATGCAGAATTTTAAACCACTTGTTTATATGGATTGCAAGGTTAAAGCAAGGTTCTGAGTTCTCCATTCTTCTTCTTTGTCTTCCTATGCTCACAGCTGGATTAATTCAGCAGCTTTTCCTGCAGTGAGTTTGGGTTTGTTTGACTGAATTCAGGTTAATGACATATGGCAAAAATGATATAGACTGATTTTAGACCTGCCTTGTTTTTTTTGAAATATCTTCAGTGACCCTCCAGACATCTCTTTGAAAGCTTAGAGGCTGCCTGTTTCAGAAACATCAGTTGAAGCTGAATAGCTGCCTACACTGTGGCAAAAAAAAAAGAAAAAAAAAAATTGTGTGATAAGTCGCTGATATTTTGAGGTATATTTATTATAGCAGCCTATTTTGGATTATCCTTATGTAGGCAGAAAGGCAAATAATATTTAACAGCCTTCTCCGATAAGGATAGATTCTGATAATTAATTCAAAACCAAAATGACATAAGTTAATGTTGTTCAACAAATGTTGCTTTTAGAAAGCAAATGTGATTGGCAGGCTATATTCTTCTGCATGCCAAACTATTTATTAATGCTACAATTTAATGGGAAAGGGTTTCTTACTTGCTAAACACTTATATAGGTTATAGAACATTCATATGAAGATAATTACTCATGTTTTGAAGTGTATATTCATAATATCTTGAAAATATTCAGCTGTGTCAATAATGAGACCACAGGGTTTTCATTTTGACTTTTTTTTGTAAATTAAATAAATGACTGAGATTAGAGAACATACTCATAGGACTCTGGGTTTATAATGTCTAAAATAATAACAAAATAATAGTGACTACTCCAATTTTTCAAGCTGCACACTTTTAAATATTGGTAAAATATCCACTTATTTGATTCTCACAGCAGCATTACATGGTAGGTATGATGATTAATTCTAACCCCATTATATAGCTGAGACATGTGTCTCTCATTATATGAAGTAAGTCAAAGAGCCCAATTCCAGACCTGCCCTCCGGACACACTTGTTCTTCAGACCCAGGTATGTTGGATCTGACTCTGAGGCTAGAGGTCACCAACAGTCCCTGGGTATCTGCACAAACCCTCACTATAAAAATGTCCCATTCGACATGTTGATGACTTTATGTGTTCAGTTATGAGGTATAGTCTCCAATTGCTCATCTTTGAAAATTAACTAGACTTAATCTTTTGCCAAATAAGCTTATCATCTCTATATGGATTTTGGATGAGTTTCCATTTATAATGGAGGGCAGTTTTTCTCCCAGTTCTGACTATATGATCTATTCAAAGTGATCTCAGAGAGATTAGTTCTGGAGCTGGCTGGCTAGCTCTGCTGTGTAATGCAGAGTACCAAAGGAGACCATCAGTACAAGATCAATCTCGTTAGTGTACTCAGAGTTCAAGAATATCTCCCTATGCCCAGATAAATTTCCTGTTTCACAAAGGTGTGTCATTGACAATAGATATCAAGATAAATTTGGGGGAGCAAAGGTCTAGAGGTAAAATATATGAATAAGAAATTTCATGTATCTTTCTATATGAAAAATAGGCCACGATTTTATGTAATTTTCTATCATTTGAGTTTTCATATTTGAATAGACTGATACATTAATTTGTGCTTTTTCAAACATAAAATGAGTAAAAGTAGAAAAACTCAATAATAGAAAATTCCTCCAATTGTAATTCTACCACCAGAAGTAGGTAGCCATTGCAAATATTGCTGATATGCAACAAATATACACCATTAATAAAATAAATATAAACTGTTCAGGTATTATTGTATGTTGTTTATACTATTTTTAAGTTAAAACTTTTTTTAAATAAAAAGTTTATTTTGAGCACCTACCAAGGTGAGATATATATTTCATCTTATTTAAAGACAGCTTTGAATTCCATTGTATTGATACGTTCGGATTTATTAATACTCTTTCCTGTTGGTCACCTTTTGCTTCCAGGTTTCTTCTAACACAAATGCTTCAGTGAATACATTTTTACATACATCGTTGAGATCTTATACCATAATATCTGAAGAATGAATCCTTCAAAGTGGAAATTCTTGGCAAAAGAGAATGTACCTTTTACATTTTGACATATACTGCCAAAGCAGAACATAATTTTAGATTCAGCCAAATTAATTTTACTAGTGTCTCATGCCAGTGATTCTGCCTTCAGTGTGCTAGTGTGGGCAGCCAGCTGTGGATTGAAGTGTCTGCTGAGTCAATTGATATAAATTTGGATCCAAGGTTGGCCTATGATAGCTGACATTGGAAGACCAGAACACATTATCACAATTTAAATGAAGGAATTCAAAGACCCTAGGGTTGGTGAATGTTAGGCTGATTTATCCCAGGTACCTGTCCTTTGGCCTCTAAATTATGTTATTCACAGTGTTTTCTCTTTTTATCCTACACCTTTGTGACAGTTGTCCACGAAACCCCTGTCACACTGACATGGACCCTTTGCAATCATTTTTTAGCCAGAAATACGGGTGGAGAAGATATCAGCTTAATGGCAGGATCAGCAGATTTGAGAGGAGGCAAGAGTTTCTTGTCCCAGTAGGGACAGCTAAGTGGCACCTGTAAAGTAGTTGGGATCACTTATCAGCAGAAGAATGACATAGTAACTCCCATTCAGGGAGTGGCCAGATAATGCAGAGATTTCTGGCACTTCCATTTGGACTACAGTCACATCAAATATAGCAAATATATTGAATAGACTTGTGTACTAAGGATTTAAATTTAAGTATTTTTATTTTTATTTTGAGTTGGAGTCTCACTCTGTCGCCCAGACTGGAGTGCAGTGGCCGCTCCCGGCCACCGCAGCCTCGACCTGCTGGGCTCCGGCGATCCTTCTGCCTCAGCCTTCCAAGTAGCCGGAATTACAGGCGCGTGCTACCACACCCGGCTAATTATTTTTTTATTATTTATTGTAGAGGATGAGGTCTCACTGCCCAGGCGGGTCTTGAACCCGCGGGCTCAGGCAATCCACTCACCTCAGCCTCCCAAAGGCACGGGATTATGGACTGAGCCACCGAGGCCGGCTGTATTTTTATTTTTTTAACTGAGAAAGTTTCAAGGCTGAAAAGCACTTAAAACTTTCTCAGGTAAAAATATTTTTGATATTTCTACTTCATACTATCTTACTGAATCAAAATATCTTGTCAATATTTCTGATTCAGACCAGCGTTCTAGATACCAAATTTTTCTAGATGTGTATTTGTTGCTTCAGACACTTTGGCTAAAAGGCATCCCAAGAGCAGCTGTGAAAGCAAGGGCCCACAATCTTGTAAGAACACTACATGAAATTTTCTTGTAGCCTTTTCTGGTATGACCTGTAATTTTTTATCTTGGTGTCTCTTCGGTAGTGTTTAAAAATTATTCAATAATACTTGTTAAAACATGGTAAATTTAAGAAAAGAATTTAATTAGGGCCAGTATGATAGATACATCACTCAGTGCAATGGAGTCTTGCAGTGGGAGAGAAAGGTGTGACACAACTCTCAATACAGCAGGGGCAGGTGAGAATTTGTAGCTAAGGAGAGGTGTGGGGATCAGTGGATGGAAAATTACTAAGAGGAAACATCGGGGGTAAGGAGGGCATCTGGTTAAACCTCCCTAACAGAATTCTTGCTGAAGAAGAGCAGGGTGATCAGATATTCTCTGGGAAATGATTGATGATTAAATACCAAGGGTAATCAGATATCAAAGGTGGGACATTTTTACAACAAAGTGAAGATGGGTCCAGGAGAAGGATCAGAAACCTGAATGATGTTTGGCCAAGCACATAGTCTTAGGAGAAAAAGAAATAAACCAACTACTGATGACTATGATAGTAACATTCCTTGTAAACAGAGCATGACTATAAACTGACTGAGATCAGTATCAATTTACAAATGAAGTGCTAGCTATAAATAAACTTTTGTCCTAAGTGGACCTGACATACGTTATTTCTCCGGGTTATAAATATTGTAAACCTTTATACTGGCTCTTATAGACAAAGGGTCAAATATAAAACTTGGAAAACTATCTCCACCCTATGCCAATTAGGTCAATGATATTACTGAAAGATCTGAAAATTTCAGCACTACCACAAGAGACTTGTCTCTCAATCTTGCCGATGCAAAAGATTTTGGATTCTCAAGAATGATACTGAATTACACTAAGCCTGATGTGGTCCTGCTTCAAAATGCAGAATATGTTTCCGATATAACTAGGTTTTTTGTTTTGTTTTGTTTTATAAATAATTAATATATTGCCATAAACTTGGAAGGTAACTATTAATTTGTTTATTAATTCTTTTGTATTCTATTGTCTTCAAACTCTCAGAGGCAAATTTTTATTATTTTACATATTTTAAAATTGTGGGGTACAGTTAAGGGTTAGGTATACAAATATGCATTGTGCAGGTGCCCTTATTGATGAACTGTGCCCCCACCTCCCCAGACAGATATTGACTACTGTTAATCCCACCTCCATGCTGCCTCCCATAGTTTCCTGTCATTATCAATCCTTTTCTTATAGTATTACAGTAGTTGTTCAAGGTCCACTTATGAGTGAGAGCATGTGATACTCAGATCTTCATTTCTGTGAGTGATCACTCAGTATTATAAACTCTAATTCCATCCAGCTTGCTGTGAAATTCATGGTTTTGTTCTTTTTTATGGCTGCGTAATATTCCATTGTGTATATGTACCACATTTTTTAATCCAATCTTCTTTTGATGGACAGCATGGTTGGTTCCATGACCTTGCTATTGTGAACAATGCTGTGATAAACATACGTGTGCAGGTATCTTTTTTATAGAGTGATTTGAGTTCTTCAGGGTATATTCCCAGTAGGGGGATTGCGGGGTCATATGGAAGGTCAATTTTTAGAGCTTTCAGGAATTGCTACACTGATTTCCACAAAGGCTGTACTAGTTTATACTCCCACCAACAGTGTAGAAGTGTTCCCTTTTCGCCACATCCTTTCCAGCATCTGTTATTTTTTTAAGTTATTGATGATGACCATTCTGACTGGAGTTAGGTGGTATCTCAGTGTAGTTTTAATTTGCATCTCCTTGATGACTAATGAGGCTGCATATTTCTTCATGTATCTGTTGGCTGCTCATATGTCTACTTTTAAGAGTGTCTGTTCATATCTTTTGCCCACTTTGTAATGGGGTTGTTTGTTTTTTTTCTTTTCAGCACATTTGAGTTCCTTGTAGATCCTAGATGATAGGCCTTTGTCAGACATGGAGTTGGAAGATACTTTTTCCCAGTCTGTGGGCTGTCTCCCTGCTCTCTTGATGGTTTCTTTGGCTTTGCAGAAGCTGGTCAGTTTAATGATGTCCCATTTGTCTATCTTATCTCTTATGGCCTGTGCGTTTCGGGTTTTGCTCTGGAATTGGATGCCAGTTCCAACTTCCATAAGGGTGTGTCCTGCATTTTCTACCTCTTATGGTTTGAGGTTTTACATTAAGGTCTCTGATTCATTTAGAATTAATTTTTGTGTATGGGGATAGATAAGGGTCCTGTTTGAATCTTCTGCATGTGATCAGCCAGTTTTCCCAGCACCATTTACTGAATAGGTTGTCCTCTCCCCAGTGGTGGGTGGTGGAGGCTTTGTTGAAGATGAGTTGGTTGAGAAATTGAGGTTTTGCTTCTGGAATCTAATTCTATCCCATTGGTCTATATGCCTGTTCTTGTACCAATATCAGGTTGTTTTGATTATTGTAACTTTATAGTAAAGTGTAAAGTCTGGTAGTGTGATACCTCTTGCTTTGTTTCTTTTGCTGAGGATTGTTCAGCTATTTTTGGTCATTTGTGCTTCAATATGAATTCCTGTAATGTTGTTTCTAGGTCTGAGAAGAATGTTGCTGGTAATTTGATGGGTATTGTGTTAAATCTGTAGATTGCCTTAGGTAAGATAGATATCTTAACAATGTTGATTCTTCAATCCATGAGCATGGGATATTTTTCCACTTGTTCGTGTCAGCTTTGATTTCTTTGAACAGTGTTTTGGAGTTTTCATTGTAAAGGTCTTTCACGTATCTGGTTAGGAAGATGCCAAGGTATTTCATTTGTGTGTGTGTGTGTGTGTGTGTGTGTGTGTGTGTGTGTGTGTGTGGTTATTGTGAATGGGATTGTGTTTTTGTTTGGGTTTCTGTTTGTTTATTATTGGTGTACAGAAATGTAATTGTCTTTTGCACATCTATTTTATTCCCTGCTACTTTGCCAAAGTTCTTTATCAGTACAAGTATGTTTTTGACAGATTCTCTTAGGTTTTCAAGGTATACAATCATGTTGTCTGCAAAGAGAGATAACTTGACTTCCTCTTTTCCTATTTGGATACCCCTGATCACCTTCTTGTTTCTGATTGCTCTAGCCAGGACTTCTAATACTATATTGAACAGAAGGGATAAGAGTGGGTATCCTTGTCTTGTTCCAGTTTTCAGGGGAAATGGTTCCAATTTCTGTCTGTTTAGCGCTATGCTGGTTATGGGTTTCTTGTAGATGGCTCTTACTATTTTGAGGTATATTCTACATATGCCTAGATGTTCGAGGGTTTTCATCAAGAAGGAGTGCTGGATTTTATCAAATGCTTTTTCTGCATCTAATGATATAATCATGTGGTTTTTGTTTTGACATCTGTTGATGTGTTTAATTACATTAAATGTTGTAATTTACGAATGTTGAACTAAACTTGCATCCTGGGGATGAAGCCTACTTTGTCACGATGGATGATTTTTGAGGTATGTTGTTGAATCCGGTTTGCTAGGATCTTGTTGAGAATTTTAGCATCTATGTTTATCAAATATATTGGCCTGTAGTTCCCTTTTTGGGGAGATCTTTACCTGGCTTGGGTATCAGTGTGATGTTAGCTTCATAAAATAATTTGGGGAGAGTTCCATCTTTCTCAATCACCTGGAATAGTTTCAGTAGGATTGGTATCAGCTCCTCTTTAAATGTCTTATAGAATTCTGCTGGAAAGCCATCTGGTTCATGGCTTTTTTTGTAGGTAGTTTTCTTATGACATAGTCAATTTCTTTGATTGTTATTGGTCTATGTAGGGTCTCAATTTATTCTTTTTTCAATCTAGGTAGGTTGTGTGATATCAGAAAGTCCTCCATTTCCTTAAGGTTTTCAAGTGTGCTTCATACAAGTGTACATAGTAGTCTCTAATGATCCTTTGTATTTCTTCAGGGTCAGATGTGACTTCATCTTTTGTGTTTCTGATTGTGTTTATTTGGGCTTTTTTTCTCTTTTTCTTGATCAGTCTAGCTAGTAGGCCATCAATCTTGTTCATCCTTTCAAAGAACTAGTTTTTTGTTTCATTGATTTTTTTGTATGATCTTTTTGTCTTCTATGTCCTGGATTTGGGTTTTGTTTTTTTGTTTTGTTTTGTTTTGTTTGATCTGGATTCTTCTGTTGAAGTTAGGGTTTTGGTGGTCTTGTTCCAGCTTCCTTAAGTGACTTATTAGGCTGTTAATTTGTGATCCTTCCATTTTCTTCATGTGTGTTTGTAGAAATATGAATTCCCCTCTTTCTTAGCTTTCATAGCATCCCAGAGATTTTGGTAAGATGTTTCTTCATTTTCATTTATTTCCAGGTATCTTTTAATCTCTGTTTTGATTTCATCATTGACCCAAGAGTTGTTTAATATCATGCTATTTAGTGTCTATATCTTTGTGGGTTTGGAGGGAACCTTGGTGTTGATGTTTATTTTTACTACACTGTGGTCTGAGAAGGTGCATGACAAAATTTAGATCTTTTGAAATTTGTTTATGCTTGATTTATGGCCATGTATGTGGTCAATCTTAGAGTACATTCCATGTGGTGATGAGTAGAATGTATATTCTGTGGTCATTGGGTGAAGTGTTCTGTAGGTATCAATTAAGTACATTTGGTCAAGAGTCACATTGAGGTTCCAGATCTCATTGCTGATTTTTTTGTTCTGATGATCTGTCTAGGGTTGTGAGTGGTCTATTAAAGTTCCCAGCTATGATACTGTTAGAGTCAATATCTTTTTTGAGTTTACCTAGAAGCTGCTTTATGAAAGTCGGGGCTCCTATGTTGGGTGCATATATGTTTAGGATAGATATTTCTTGTTGATGGATTGAACCTTTTATCATTATGTAGTGACCTTCTGTATCTTTTTAAATTTTTGATAGCATAAAGGGTATTTTTTCTGACATTTAGACCATGACCCCTCTTTTCTTTTGTGTTCCGTTTGCCTGAAATTTTGCTTCCCATCCTCTTACTTTGAGTCTGTGAGTGTCCTTTCTAGTGAGATGAGTCTCTTGGAGGCAGTGTATTGTTGCTTAGTGATTATTTTATACATTTTGCCATTCTGTATCTTTTCAGTGGTGCATTTAGTCCATTTACATTCAGACTAATTATTGAAATGTGAGAGTTGATCCCCATCACAAGGTTCTTATACAGTTGTTGTTATTCCTGTTTGTTTGTTGTCTTTCTTTTGGATTTTGGTTTGGTTCATATGTGTTTTTAATCTTTTTCCTGTACTCTTGTGAAGAATGTTGTTATTCTTTTTTCTTTTTCTTCTGTGTTTAATACTTTCTTAAGTGTTTCTTATAGAGGTGATCTGGTGGCAGCGTAACTTCTTAGGGATTAGATAACTGTGAAAGATTTTAATTCTCCCTCACTGATGAAGTTTAGTTTGACTGGGTAGGTTATTCTTGATTGAAATTGTTTATATTTTAGAACTTTGAAGATAGGACTTCAAGCTCTCTTAGCCTGAAGTGTTTCTGTAGATAAATCTGCTGCTATTCTAATTTGTCTTCCATGGTAGGTAATCTGACCTTTTTCTCTTGCTGCCTTTAGGATTTTTTATTTTATACCTACTTTGTTTAGGTGAATTATTATGTGTCTGGGAGTTGGTCTTCTCATTTGTTGTCTTCCAGTAGTTCTCTGAATCTCTTGCATTTGAGTGGTTGTGTCACTGATGAGATGAGGGAAGTTTTCTTGAATAATTTCATGGGATGTTTGTTACAGGGTGGTCTCTGTCTCTCTTTCTACCTCAGAAAGTCCAATTACTCTTAGGTTCAGTCTCTTGAAGTAATCGCTCATCTCTTGAGGGTTTTGTTCTGTCTTTCTAAGCTTCTTTTTTATGTTTTTGACAGTTTAGGTTAGTTCTATATTTTGGTCCTCAAGCTCTGAGATTCTTTCTTCTGCTTGGGTAATTCTGCTTTCCATGCTTATCAGTTTGTTATTTATTTCATTCACAGTATTCTTTATTACTGTTTTCTCAGTTACCAACTTCTTTCTAGTTTCCTCTTGTCTCTCCTCAATTCTTTTCAATCTCTCTATTAATGTCTTGATATCTGGGTTTGTAGTTTGAGATCAGTCATTCTGGGGGCTCTTCATTGTTTGCATTCTGAATACTGTTTTCTCAGTGTCTGACTTTCCAGGGGTCTGTGAGAGACACATATTATTCTTTTGGTTTTTCTTCATTTGTGTAGATTTTTCTCTCCCCCTTTCCCTCCCCTTTTTTAATTCTGTTTTTCGGGGAATGTAAGGTTGCTTTTACTACTTTTTGTTCAACTTCTTTCTTATTAAGAGAAGATTGAGTATCCTCTCACTTTGATTTACCTTATGAGTATCCTCTGGCTTTGTTCATTTTTAAGCCTGGACTGTGGGTTGGGGGCAATTTTGAGATTTAATTGAGGGGGAAACTGTGATTCAGGATCTATCTGTAGATCCCAGTATCCGCCGGCAGATGTATGGGCACACTGGAATCTACTCCCCGCTGCATTACAATCTGTCCATGCAGTGAGTTTAGGTTTGCTCCCTGGAACAAAAGGAGATAAGAAAAAGGAAAATAATGGATGAAAGGGGGGGTCAAGAGGAAGTTGGAGAGAGAGAAGAGTAAGAGGGAAAACAGACATACATACCAACTAACGAATGAAACGAGACACAAGGTCAGAAAAGAGTAGAAAACTAACAAATTCCTTAAAGCATACTGGTAATCACACAAAGACAGTCAATAAAATCATGCCTTTGATGTGTTCTTCCCCAACACAAACAGGTAGTCTAAATCAAAAAGCAAACAAACGTGAACAAAACAAACAATCAAAACAACGAAATAAAAAATAAAAGTAAGAAACCAGACAAGCTCTGGGGGTCTTTTCTGAGTGTCTAAAGTATCTTCAGCTCTGATCTCTAACCCCTCCCCTCTGCTCTCATTGCAGGCAGATAGGGTTACTCATAGCTTGGGTTAGTTCCCTTGGCTTGTGGCCTGACAGGTATGCCACACAGAACTGAGTGGTCTGTGTCTGATTCAGCATAGGGGAAGGACTTCTGTCTCCTGTTTTGGTGGGGTTACCTTAGAAAACAAGGTGGGAGGCTGCACGGAGATTGGCAGGATAATGCAAATCTCTGCCTGGAAAATGGCTGCAGTGGGCGGCTCCTCTTTCCCCTATTCTGTCTCTTCACTCGTCCAAGGCCCCAGTTGATCAGCTATGATGGGTGATGATGGTGTGTGTTCAGCATCAGTGAAACAGTTGGGTACTGCAGTTGGTTTGCCGAGGGCGGCTTGGGGTTGGAGGAGGGAGCCGGGAATTCCCTGGGTCTGGAGCCAAGAGTCACAGCATCAGCAGCTGTTCAGCACCTGGTAGCACCACAGCAGCCACAGCAGTAATCCCTTGTGGAAGCCATAGTCCAATGGAGGCAGTTTGCTGCGTGGGACTGGCTATAGCAGCCATCCCCCATGTAGGCAGTGGCTGCAGGGATGTGTGGAATTGCATTCATGAGCCACCTTTTGTGGAGATCTTCACAATTCAACTTGTCCCATCGCCATCTTGCCGAGCATCGCAAAACTTGTTTTTAATCAACATACTGTAATGCTATTTCCAGTTAAATCTTTCTTTAATTTTTATAAGACTGATATTGCATCTTCTATATCTGACACAGAGGTTCAAAATAAGTATCACTAGGCCATAAAATAGATGTCCTGGCTGGAAATCTCACAGGGCCTTGGCCCTCAGGGACCCCACACGGTCAAGCCAGAGCCAAAGTGGTGGCAAATTTCTTTTACAGCTGGGACAGGAGTAAGCATTTCATTCAACCCTGGATATTAAACTAACCTTGTATTCCTGACATAAATCCCACTTTCTCATGCTGTATAAATCTTTCTGTATGTATTTGGTTGACTTGTTTTTGTTTAGGAGTTTTGTGTGTATATTAGAAAACATGTTGATATGTCATTTATTTTTCTTTTGATATTTTGCCTGGTTTTAGTATCATATAATACACGTCTCCTAAATAAGTTAAATTGCTTTTTCCTCATCTTATGAAAGGTTGATATTAATTATTCTTTGAAAGTTTAATGGAATTTATCAGTGGAGCCATCTGCCCTGAAATCTTCCATGTGGGATGGTTTTAATCACTAACTTGATCTATTTATTTCCTGTAGGCTTATTCAGATTTTTCTTCTGGTTCATCTTAAGGTTTGACAATTATATCTTTCTAGAAAGTTTCCCATTTTATCTAAGCTATAGAATATAGGTGTTAATAGTGCTCCCTTTTAATCCTTCTTATTTCTGTAAAGTTTGTAATGCCTCCCCCCTTTAATTTCCTATTTTAGTAATTCAAATCATCTATTTTTTTCTCTGTTAAACTAGCTAAAGGTTTGTTCATTTTTTTGATATTTCCAAAGTATGACTTGGCTCATTAATTTACGCTGTGCTTTTCTAGTCTCAATTTCACTTAACACTGCTCTAGTTTTTATTTTCTTCTTTCTGCTTGCTTTGGATTTAGTTTCCTCTTCTTTTCTCTTTTTGAAGAATAATAGGCTCTTGATTTGAGAAATTTCTTCTTTCTTATTGTAGGTGTTTATAGTTATAACTTTCTATCTAAACTCTGCCTTATCTACATAAGTTTTAATAAATTGTATCTTCATTTTTATTCATCTCAAAATATTTCCCAAAGTCTATTCTTTACCCATTGATTATTTGACAGTGTGTTGTTTAGCATTCACATATTTGTGAAACTTGTTAGTCTGATTTTTATTTTTATTCAGTTGTTGTTGATAATATAATTTGTATGACTTCAATACTTTAAATTCACAGAAACTTGTTTTAAGGCTTAGTGTATAGGCTATTTTGGAGAATGTCCCTTGTGTGCTTGAGAAGATTGCATATTCTGCTGCTGCTGATCTTCCATGTAGTTGTACCCATTATAAAATGTAAGGTATCTAGATCTCTAACTATTATTGAGTTATCTCTTTCTCTTTTGATTTCTATTCATTTTGTTTCAATTATTTGGGGTCTTTGTTGTTAGAGAGAGAATTTATCATTACCTCTCCTACAGTACATTTCCCATAGATATCCTTATGGAACTCTGATGTTTTAGTTCTCTATTTGAATGTCACTCTACTAGAAGACTCTTTCATGAGTAGCCTTACACTAGGTAAAAGAGCTGCAAGTATACCCAACTGCTTTAATGCCCAACTCACTTTTTATCTATAGCACTCAAAGCCTCCTTATAATATATAATATTATTTTATTGTTTGTCTAACTTCCCATCCCAAATATATGCTGTACATTGACAACTACTTTGTTTTGTTGACTTCTACATTTCTGGCATTTAGGCCATTGCTTAGATGCTTAGCTCATACTAGGTGCTCATTAAATATTTGATGAAGAAATTGAATAAATGAATGAATTAGCACAGTGGTCAGTATACCTATTCTGTACAGGGCTAGATTATAAATAGTTCAGACTTGCTGATTGTAAGGTCTCTGTCACAACTGCCAATATATTTTGAAAGTTGTCATAGAGGATACATAAATAAATGAGCATGGATGCATTCCAATAAAAATTTATTTACAAAAACAGTCACTGGGTAGGATTTGACCTACTAGCTGAAGTTTGTCAACCCCTGAACTAGAAAATAAATCAGGACCTGACACTTACTTTAGAAGCAGAATTGCAGCACATGACTGCACATGACTATAATTTTCTATTGCAAAATGGATAATTGCATTGTAGTTGTGCCTACCAGCATTTTATTATGTCATACACCGACACTTTGGATAGATATTCTGGGAATATGGATGTATATGCCTTAGCACACATGGATTTATTTTTGATCCTACTGCTTTCTATTGATCATATACATGCTCGCTACTCTTCTAGGTAGGAGAAGACATATATTAGACATTTTGGGGTTACAGTGCATTAAATAAGATTTTTTATCTTATCTTGGACTTCTTTTCAGATTTGCTTATTCCACAGTTTGGGAAACCATCCATGTTATCTTGCTTCTCTTGGTGGTAGCTGGCTAGAACATAAGAAATGAATAGTGGATAACAATGTAACAATGTTAGCTGAGCAAAATTGTTTATCCTTAAGTAATTAGAACTTGGAGGCAGATAGATTAGGAAAAAATAGAGTCTCTGATAATAGTTTGAGTGGACTGATTAGAGGGAAGAGTTGTCATCTGCTACTGGGGGCATCCCTAGGTCTGCTAGGATTCAGAACCACACTTCAGCCCCAGCCTTATGTCGTTGACCTGTCCCTGTTATTAATAATTTTTTAATAAACTTTTCTTAGGGTTTCCCACAATTAAACAATACTAAAATAGATCGCTGAGTATTCTGAGTAGAATACATTTTATTATTTAAGAGGTGCACTCATAATTGTAGTAGAAAGTTCAAATATGTCTGTAGTAAGCATTTTTTGCTATTTTTCTTTGTTGTTGTTGCTATTCATTTGCTTATTTTCAGCATAAGTAAGTGAAGGAAATATTTACTTTAGTCAATTAAGTTAATTTATAAAATATTTTTTCTAGGATTTTTTCAGAAATATGTTATTTTGCTTCCCTAAAGAGATAGTTGTAATTTTAAATGGTTACTCTCCAGGGAGAAAAATTTGACTCACTATCATTTCCATACTCAAGAAGTTAAAAGGTAACTCAGCCTGTAATTTCAGCGCTTTGGGAGGCCGAAGTGAATGAATTGCCTGAGCCCGTAGGTTCGAGACCAGCCTGGGCCACTTGACGAGACCTCATCTCTACAATAAATCAAAAAATTAGCCGGGCGTGGTAGTACACGCCTGTAATTCCGGTTACTTGGAAGGCTGAGGCGGAAGGATCGCCGGAGCCCAGCAGGTCGAGGCTGTGGTGACCAGGAGCGTACCGCTGCACTCCAGTCTAGGTGACAGAGTGAGACTCCAACTCAGGAAAAAAAAAAAAAAAGTGAGAAATCACACCTCAATATCATCACACAATTTTAGATGACATGGCGGCTTGGGAGTATTTAGGAATTTATTAAAAACAGTTAAAGGGAGGAAAAGATCACTTTTCCAGACTCAGTCACTGAATCATATTCTCCAGATTGCTTTCAAGGTTTTGCCTGTCCAAGGAGATTTTTGTGCAATCCTGAAAACAAATCTTAGCACTATTTTGTGATTGACATTATGATAATTTTTCTGTTTATACCCTATTTTCATACTTTCACACACACATATGTGCACACATACATATACATGTATCTATATTAGGATGTATATACATATATGTGGTTGAGTATTCATATATGCCAACATATATTAAGATATAAGAAGAATCTAACAATGTAATATTTTTACTGTACTGTTTTGTTAATTAATAATGAGTTCCCTTCTAATTTCTACTAATTTTAGACACAGTGATGGAACCAGCTAAGTGAGCTGAGTAGGGACTGAGATAAAAGGAATCACTTGGTGCCAAATTAAACAGAGTTCCATAAGCCATGGGTGGATTTTTGCTCTGAGGTGAGAGGATTTAGAGCACAGGAATGGCAGGTCCTATTAAGAGAGTCGCTCTGGCTGCCATACTGAAATGGTTTGACACTTCAAGGGTGGAGGAGGCCATTATAATAATCTAGGTAAGCCAGGTTTGGGGCTTCAGCCTGTAATCCCGCGCCTTTAGGAGGCTGAGGTGAGTGGATGGCCTGAGCCCGCGGGTTCGAGACCCACCTGGGCAGCGAGACCTCATCTCTACAATAAACCAAAAAATCAGCCGGGCGTGGTAGCGCATGCCTGTATTTCCGGCTACTTGGAAGGCTGAGGCGGAAGGATCAGCGGAGCCCAGCAAGGTCGAGGCTGTGGTGACCGGGAGTGGCCACTGCACTCCAGTCTGGGCGACAGAGTGAGACTCCAACTCAAAAAAACAATAATAAAAAAATAATAATCTAGGTGGCTGTTAGAAATGGTCAGATTTGGGGCACGTATTGAAAATAGAACCAATGGAATTAGCAAATGTGTCAATGGCAGGAATGAAATTTTTTGCCTTTTGCCTTTTTTTTTTTTTTTGCCTAATTTAATTAATTTATTTATTTTTTGTATTTTCTGGTATATCTTCATGCATGAAGAAGTAAATATACTTAGTTTTATGTTTCATTTTATAAAATGTATCATACTGCATACCTTACTGTGGGAATTTACTCGTTCATTTTATTTAATAATTTCACTGGAGCCCTTCTCATGTCTGCACATAGAATGCTCATCTCTATTGAATTAGCCCCTTTAACAAAAATTAAGTTGTTTTCAGCCTTTTGCTGTTAAGCCCAATGTTTTCAAATCACCCTCACACATGAATGATTCCTGTATGTGTACAGATCCGTTAGATAAATCCCCTGAAGCAGGATTGCTGGCTCAAAGCATAAATGCATTTGCAATTTGAAGAATTAATTCTCAAATTCAATATTGGGAAAGCTTTTGAAAAGCTGCTATTCCTTTCATTTTTAAAAAATTTGTTTCAGTAAGATCTATGTAGCTGAGTGGTTTTGTTTGTTTGTGTGTTTACTCTGAAAAGACTCAAAGAATAACTTTTCTAAGCTCAACTTCAGAAATTTACTGACTTTTGTAGTTGGATTTTTTTATGTTTATGTTGTCTTTTTATTTGTATTTCTATAACATTATTGTCTTATTAAATATTGCTCTGCTAAATCTTGTATAGTAAGATAATATGAACTCTGATGTCAGCCAGCCTGGTTGTGAATCTGGGCTTTAGTCCTCTGTGACTGTGAAGAATTTATTCAAACTCTCTGTGACCTATTTCTTCATTGGTAAAAAATGAATAATAACCATCCTATCTCATTGGGTTTTTATGAAGTTAAGTAATTTAAGATATGTAAAAGCCTTTAGAACAATACTTGATACAAATGAACACTCGAGTGCTGGAGATTTTAAAAGTCACCTCATCAATTTTGTAAAAAAATGTGGCTGCAATAATAATAGTACTTTGTTATACATATTCAACTTTATAGAGATAGGAGATTGCAGATAAATAAAAATTAATCAATCAGATTCATTTTCTGTAATTTGCATATAACTTTCTTACATGCAAAAATTTACATATAACACATTAAAAAATCAAGTTGGGAGCTAAAAAGTGTTTTGGGATGATGTTCTGACTTTAATGAGACAGCTAGATGGTGATTTTTTGAGATATGCAGGCACAGCCTATTATAGGATTGAATAATTTAAAAGGAAAAAATAAAGGATATAATTGTATTAAGTAAGTATTAAAAGTTTCTTCTATGAAATTTTCATGCTTTTCAATTAAATTTATATATGCCATTGATATTGCTAAGGGCTGCCTGATGTCAACATTTCTAAATATTATGAGTAGCACAAAGGTTAATGCTGGATATTTGAGAAGGTTGACAGAGAATCCGTTGAATTTTTAAACCAGAGAACACCTCCTTCCAAGAATGATTTATGAGAACCACATTATTTCAAAAATTGAAAGAACGGGACAATTAACAATCAAGAGAATAGTTGTCATTAGGGATGTGGGAGGAATCACAAAACCTCTGCGGTGCAGGTGATGTGTTTGTTTCTTGATCTGACTTACTCACTACAGAAGTATCTTCATTTTATGCAAGTTCGTTTAAGTGAATATTCACAATATGCAACAATTTGAAAAGATTAAAATAAAAGGTTTAGCAAGTGTCAATCTACGCCCTTATGAGGGCTAACAGTTCCTCAGAGGGACCTCTAGTGGCACACTGGCAAGTCGATGAGAATCTTTCAGGTGGTAATCTGTGACTTTTCACTCTAGCTTTGATCTGAACAACTTTACATGTTGTTAATATGTGGGGGTTCTGTTTCCTAAGGCTTCTGAAACAAAGTACTACAAACTGGATGCTTTAAACAACAGAAATGTACTCTCTCACAGTTCTGGTGACAAGAAGTCAGAAATCAAGGTGTTGGTCACACCCTGTTTTAAGGAGGAATACTTACCCCTCCCTTCCAGCCTCTGATAGCTCCAGGTGACTTGCAGCTGTAGCACTTCAATCTTTGTTTCTGTTGCTGTGTGATCCACTCCAGATTTCACTCCCTGACTGTTTGTCTCTATCCGTGTCTAAATTTCTCACTTCCTAAATTTCTCACTTCCTGATGAAAAGATCCACTCAAATTCAGTATGATCTCATCTCAACTTGATTACATGTTACAAAGACCCTATTTCCAAATAATGTCACATTCGCAGGTATAGGAAGTCAGAACTTCAACATATCGTTTGGGGGTCACAATTAAACCCATAACACTATTCAAGGTTAAAATAAACTTTCAAAGTCATTGGATTAAAAAATACATTCTTCATGCCTTATAGAGTTCCGAGGCTTTTCTGACCAATCTGAATAGAAAAATGGCCTAGGTACAGCTAAGTTTCCCTGCCCTCCAGACCCAGTGAATAGATATGCCTTAGAATGTATTGGACTATGGTGAAAAATCAACTGTCCCTTTGTGCTTGATGTCTTACCCCCCAAAAATGCTGTACTGTGCTTGGGCTCATCAGTCCTGGTGATGGTACCACAATGCACTTCTCAAGAAGTGAGGGTAAACTGCCTATCCTTCTTTTCCCTCAACCTTCCCTCTGTGCTGAACTACTCTTCTTAGTCCTCCTGTCCATAAAAAATAGCTGAGCTTGGTCTTCTAGATACTTAACTTCAACCCTAAACTTTTAGAAATCCATGTTTTCTCCACAGCAAGATGAGCCCAATGCTTTGCCAGCTCAAGTTGAAAACTGGTTGAGCGACACACTTATTATTTATGTATAAATCAACAACGCGTTCCCCTTTGCTGCTCACACCTTTAACATTATTTAATATTTCAACACTGTATAGAGAATTATAGACTTCATTTCATCTTGAACCACATAATTCATTTTCATATATTAGATCACAAGCGATTGGAAAACAGATTCTAATTGGCAGGTAGCCATTTATGTTAAATCTAGTAGCAAGTGTTAAGCTCTGACACCTTCCCTTTGAAAAGGCTTTTGAAATAAAATTGGAATTCATCATTCGGAGTTGAATGTTTTATGCTGCTGGGAGCTAATTACCACACGCATCTCAGAAGTGTGTGCTTCTCTCTCTTCCAGGCCTCTTGTCTTAAACTGTAGGCTCTGGTTTCTACAATTTGTGCTAAAGCCTCCAGTTGCCAAATGGGATAAGGGCTGTTTGCACAAATTGTATTCTCTAGAGACTCTGACTTGATCCAGGTGAATGCAAATGGTCGCACCTATTCGCTGTCAACCCTGGCAGAATTTATTCATCCTGGAGTGGGATCAAGGTCTGTCAACTCTGAAGATCTGCCTACAAAAGGAGTGGTGTAACACACACACACACACACACACACACACACACACACACACACACACACACACACATTATTTGACCAAAAAGCTTTAGAGAGAGCAGAGTTGGCCTCTGCTGAACAGCAGTAGGCTTTTCAGTCAAGCTAAAAGGGGAATTTAAAATGAGCATAACAAGCCTAACCACTCCCCTCCCTTTGTCCACCTTTGTCCAGTGTGCCCTTACCTCATGGTCTGGGAAAGTCATGGAGTGATTGCTTTAGCCTCTTGAGCCTGAAGCAGCATACCACCTTAGTTATCCAAGTTCTTTCCTTGTAAAGTCACGCATTGTCTTTCTGGAATTCTTGACTCTGATTCTTAAATTCCCAGAGACAGGCAATTTTCCGACTGAAAGTTGAAAACTGAATTTTAATAGTCTGAATTTCTTGAATGTGTCTTTCTTTCTATTGTTGATTCATTCCTTATCTTGCCTTGTGGTTATTTTTGACTTGGCCTTGCATGCTGGGTCCTGCTTATATGTCTTGCTCTTAATCATCTCTTTTATTATTTTTATATGATTCTGAACTATTCACATGTTTGTATTTACCTGCTGCATTTGGCCACTGGCTTCTGAGCTTTTCCCTCATTCTTTTGCTTATCCACTAGCCCAAGGAAGCCACATATCTGAGACATGTGTAGCTCTCCCCATACCTCCTCATCCATCATAGACGTTGTGCATCTATCTACCTTGTTGTTCCTTTCTGACCTGACCTGAGCCATAGAATTCTTCTTAAGACACTTTTACAGGCAACTGCTGCCAATTTATCAGAGTTGGCAATTTGTGATGGGAGCAATTTTATATACCTGTCCTTGTCTGGGCTTGTAGCCAGGCTCCAGATTCTCACCCTAAGTCCATAAGTGTTCAACCCTGAATAGGTAAGCTCAGTAAATATTGGTTAGATGAGTCAAATAATGAACGAATGGAAAAATGCCAGAATTCCTGGACTAGTTGTGTAAACTGTTATACTAGTTTTCAAGGTGCATTTCTAGTACCTACGCTATGAAGCATCAGAAAGTTTCTTACTGCTTTGTGACTTTGTAAAATGGAAATAATTACAATAGTGTCTGCTTTATAGAATTATTATGAGAATAAATCTCAATGACCTCTATAAAGCTCTGAATACACTGCTTGGCATGTTATAGTGCTTAATTGGTCATTTTTATCAATCAGCTGTTATATTTACTAAAACATATCTTTTGGGGGGATTCTTTAAAATGCAAATTTGAATTATTTTTAATTTTTCAATACTATTTTTTAAAATAACTAGGAATAATATGTTTGCCTGGATTTGTCTTTATAATAAAGGCACCGGTTTGCAATGTATTTCAAATGCCCAGCAAGGAGGAAACTTCCCTAATCAAGAATGTCAAGCATACATTTATTTTGTTTGATTTGCTTTTCTTTTTATTTTTTACTTATTTTTTTTATTTTTTTGAGTTGGAGTCTCACTCTGTCGCCCAGACTGGAGTGCAGTGGGCTCCTACCATCCTTCCACCTCAGCCTTCCAAGTAGCTCGAACTGCTGGGCTCCTCCCATCCTTCCGCCTCAGCCTTCCAAGTAGCCAGAATTACAGGCATGTGCTACCAAGCCCGGCTGATTTTTTGATTTATTGTAGAGAAGAGGTCTTGCTGCTCAGGCGGGTCTCAAACCCGCGGGCTCAGACAATCCACTCACCTCAGCTTCCCAAAGGCATGCTGGATTACAGGCTGAGCCAGGGAGCCGCTTGCTTTTCTTTTTCAAATGACTTGGCCTTGTTTTACAAAAGCATTTATCTATTGAGATTTTTATGTGAAAATTTAGGTGAATGCTATCAGTTAAATCATTTGAAATCCTTAGTGCCTGGGGTTGTTTACATGAGAAGGGACTTCCCAAAAAACCGAATGATCTTTTTGGAGGGTGGGCCCCTTGTAGTACAGACCTCTTCTACTAAGTAAATGTTCTAGGAACTCATAGGTTTTTATTTGAAAGTTTTGAGAAGGTTGTGTCATGATTTGTGGAAGAAACTTCCCGAGTTGTGACAAAGAGGTAACTAGTTCTTCCACCACAACACATGGATCCACACTGCACTGTGTTCCGCAGTCTTTGACCAAAAAACAGCATGACTCTTTGTTCCTCACTCTCCCTATTCACCTGGTTTCATCTAAGTGACTTGTTTCCCCAGATAAATAAAGTCCACAAAGGGAAATGATTTGCCAATATGGAAGAAGCTAAAAAAAAAAACAAAAACAACTGACCGAAGCACTAAAAGGCATCAAAATTGACTAATTAAAAACTGCTTTGAGCAGTGGAAAAAGTGTCTCAATGGGTGTGTATTGCATCAAACAAAGAGTACTTCGAAGGTGACTGAAGTTTAAATATGTAAGAATATATACACAATTTTTATAAAAAAATTCTGAGGTTTTGGGGAGTTCCCCCTTGTATAGGGCTTAATGGGATCATTATCATCACTATTTTTTATCAATTAACTATTATATTCACTAAAACTTGTCTTTTTTCAAAGTTTCTTTACAATGCAAATTTAACTTATTTTTATGATTTTTAATACTATTTTTTAAATACTTAGGAATAATATGTTTGTCAATTTTTGTCTTTGTAACAGAGGTAGCAGTTTGCAATATCTTTTAAACGTCCAGCAGGAAAGAAACTTCCATAATCAAGAAAGGCAAGCACACTATTTTGTTTAGTTTGGTTTTCTTTTTCTTGTCTTACAAAAGCATTTATCTATTGTGATTTTTATGTGCAAACCTAGGTTAATGCTGTTAATTAACCATTTGAAAACCACTTGATGCCTGGGGTTTACACAGCACTGTTACACAAGCAAATGCAAATATGCATGCATACTTCTGATACAACTGCATGTTTCGTGATATGTAGTTAGAAGAAAGCCCACTTCCTCTCTTGGTTTGAAGCTAACCATCCAAACAAGACTTCTTCACACATACAGGATGGTAAGTGTGGAGAGAATGGTAGTCAACCTGGCAGTTACACTTGGCTTTTATATCACATCATTGAATTGTCTCAGTGAACACTCTCATGCAGAGTCTTAACTGGAGGGGTACTTTGTCAAGATAATGAAGTTATATTTACTGACTATTTAATAGGCAATTTTATGTCAAATACAAATGGCTACTTACACAGAAGAAGGTTCAGTATCAGACAGAAGGAACACAGCCAAACCATGGTCTTTCATGCTCTATCTGTTTCTACCATCAGTATAAAAACTGCATCTCTTCTTTAGGAGACTGCTATGATATTATGTTGCAGCATGTCAAAAGAGTGTCAGACATTAAAAATGGAGGAATTTTGTCTGAGCTCTGATTAATTTATGACATCTATTTCTTCTTTTAAATAGCATTATTTTTAGCATTGTGCGGTGCAAGTAAGGATTTATTTCATAATAAGATGCATACAGGTGAAGATTGGGCTTCTAATTGGTTCTCTCTTCCCTGATAATGGACCAGGTACCCAATGTATTGCAGTGTAATTCCCTTCCTCCTCCCTGGTTCCCTTCCCTAGCAGTGTTCAGCTTCTGCCAATTCCATCCTTGTGTTCGTGTGACCAGTGATCAGAGCCCATTTGTGAGTGAGAATATATACTATTCAGTTCTTTGTTTCTATGATAGTTCACTTAATATGAATGATTCGCTGGGCTGGGTGGCTCAGCCTGTAATCCCGCGCCTTTGGGAGGCCGAGGTGAGTGGATTGCCTGAGCCCGTGGGTTCGAGACCCGCCTGGGCAGGCGAGACCTCATTTCTACAATAAATCAAAAAATTAGCCGGGCGTGGTAGCACACGCCTGTAGTTCCAGCTACGTGGAAGGCTGAGGCGAAAGGATCGCCGGAGCCCAGCAGTTCAAGGCTGCGGTGGCCGGGAGTGGCCACTGCACTCCAGTCTGGGCGACCGAGTGAGACTCCTACTCAAAATAATAATAATAATAATAATATGAATGACTCATCTATTTCTAATAGTAAACAGATAAAAAATTTTTGAAGTAGGTGTGTCTGTATGAAAGAATCCATAGAAATCATTATGAGTTAATTTTGCCTAAAATATGAATCTTTATTTCTTTCTTCCCTGCATCTCATAGGGGTTAAAAACACAAAAAAGGAAAATGATATTGTCTTATAATACATGTCCAGTCAAAACAGAATTCTTCCAGCTTTCACCATCTCTTTGAGATTTGCTTGATAAGCTTTTCAATATTTTCTTTAGCTTATTATGGATGATTTTGAGTTTCTTATGTAATTTTTCCCTCAAATTTGAGTTTTTACGTGGATATTTAAAATATCTCCTCATTATTTCTATTTTTATTTTTTCCCTTCCTGGAAACATACAGTTTTTCTACATTGAATATTTCCTTTTCTTCTTTGTAGATTTCATAATGCAAACATTGCATACACATTTCTGACCCTGGGTAAACATTATCTTTGAAGTAAATTGTTCTTTGGTACTAATTGCAAGCATATGACTTGACACAAATCTATCTGGAAAAATACAAGAATAATTTAAATGACTTAAAAGTTCAGGCTTAGTTATAAGCATTTACAAAATAAAAAGGAAGAAAGAATTATGTTAAACAGGGAATACAATTTCAACATGTAATTTCAGGGCTGCACATAACTACTCCTAGAATTAGAATAGTGAAAATAACAAGATACTAATAGAAACGTATATCCCTCAAGGTTGCTATTCCAACTTCACCATCAGCCTTTCAGTTATGTAGGTTATAACTCTAATATACTCTATGAAAACCAAACACAACAGATTAACCATGTTTATATAAATACTCAGTGTAGCTAAAACTCAATACAGTAAGATTTTTCTTAGGTGAGATAGACATATCTGAATATCATAAGACCTAGCCCATTGATAAAGATTTAAAACTTGATAAAGTCTCAAAAATGTTGCACATAATGCATGCTTATCTATCTCAGTGTCAGAAACAAGCAAATTTGGAAATTGCTGGAAAATCAACCATGTTTCTAGTTTTTCTCCCAGGATTGATGAAACCTAATGCCTACATGGAAGCCTGAAATCAATGCCTTTATTTACCTAGTTGGTGTCTTTATCTCTAATCAATGGGAATGTCACTGGCAAATGCATTTCCATTCTTCTTGATCCAAATGATTATGGATCTTTGCATTGAAGCAAAAGGTTTTATCTTGATAACAAGCAAAAGATGTATAGTTTCTTGGATGGTTAATTTCATCCAAGAAACGTTTTAAACTCATTTAATATAGCTGTTTAGACACATGGAAAAAGTCTGGTATCAACTTATAAACTATACCCTAGATAAATCCAAATGAAAAACAAAATGATCCAGAAATAGTTTAAGTGGATATTTTATGATGGAGATTTTTGAGCAAATGCAATACTATAAGTACAATAGAATTCCTAAACCCTTCTCTACTTCACTGATTAGAAAAACTAAGGGGGCCTTCCACTGTATTCTTAACCAGTATTTGCCTAAAAAGCAATATTGATTGATTATGAAATCCTGCTAGTACATCTGGACATGTCTTCTCTCAACACTAACTTGTGTACTTATCAAGAGGCATTTATTTATTTATTCAATATATTGTATATACTATATACAAGAAACTAGTCTGTGTTTTGATGATAAAGCATTTAAGCAAACAGGTAAAAATCTCTTTTTTTGCAACACATTCTATTTGAAGGAGAGATAATAATTTGCAAATAAAAAGACATAGTAATTTAGATTGATATTAGAGGGTTTTTGTTTGTTTGTTTCTGTGTAACAAATCACCACAGAACTAATTGCTTAGAAAAGCAATCATTTTATTTGCTTTTCATTCTATGGGTTAGAAAATTGGGTAGGCTCAGCTGTGTGGTTCTTCTGCCGGTCTTCCCTGAGGTCGCTAATATGGGTTGCAGTTACCTGGTAGCTCACCAGGGCTGTATATAGTAATATAATCTCACTCAGATATCTTGATGCTTGCTGTATGGAGTAACATAGTCTCACTCAGATGTCTTGTCACTCACTGTTGCTGCCTGGTCTAGGGACCTTATCTTGAAAAGCTTGCCTGTGCTTTGTAAAAGCTCTCATTCTCCAGTAGGCTTATTCACATAGCAAACCCATGATGGCATTCTAAGATTAAAAACTTGAACCTGTGAAGTCTTTTGAGACCTAAACTTTGACATTCCCAAAATATCACTTATACCACTTTTTTTGTGATAGGGGAATCATCAAAGTAAGTAGAGAAGTGAAACAACTTACTAAAGTTTTATAATGATCACCCTGGGTGCTGTGTTGAAAGTAGATTGTTGGTAGCAAAAACATGGAACCAACCATGCTGTCCATCGAAGCTGGACTGGATAAAGAAAATGTGGTACATACACACCATGGAATATTATGCAGTCATAAAGAAGGACAAATAAGGCTAACCTAGATTCAAGAAATAGAAAAATAGAATTCCCTCTTTGATGAAAAAAATTCAAAGTACCATTGACAATGAACATGTATATAAGGATAGGATAAACTTTTGTGGACACTTTTTATAACCAATCTTTCATCAAGTGTACTAAATATTATGAAGAAAATGAAGCAAGAAGGCAGGGAATGCCATAGTAATGGAAAAAAATAAAAACCCTAATTGTAAAAAAGACAAGATGCATGTGAAAAACTTGCAGAGAATAGAAGAATGAGGTATATGGCTATCTGGGGGAAGATATTCCACTCAGAGAAAACAGCAAAGTTCATGAAGGAGGAATGTGATTGACTATTCAAAGGAAAAGGAGGTGGCCAATGTAGTTGATGTGGAGTGAAATTGGGGAAAAGTAGGAGAGAATGAAGTCAATGTTACAGACATGGGTCACCAAAAAGGGCTTCTGTTTTTACTCAGCACAACATGGAAAGACCTTGGAAGACTTTAAGGAGAGAAGTGAAACAACTTACTAAAGTTTTATAATGATCACCCTGGGTGCCGTGTTGAAAGTAGATTGTTGGTAGCAAAAACATGGAACCAACCATGCTGTCCATCGAAGCTGGACTGGATAAAGAAAATGTGGTACATACACACCATGGAATATTATGCAGTCATAAAGAAGGACAAATATATGGACTTTGAAGCAACTTGAATGGATTTGTAGTCGATTATACTCAGTGATCTATCACAGAAACAAAGAACAGAGTACCATATGTTCTCACTCATAAGTGGACCTTGAACAATTATAATACTATAAGAAAGTATTTGCAGTAATGGGAAACTGTCAGGGGAGGTGAGGTGGGATTGGCAGTTGAGGAAACTGCTAGGGGAGGGAGGGGCACACCTTATCAATGTTTGTATACCTGACCCTGAATTGTACTCCACATCTTTATAACTAAAAAAAAAAAAAGAAAAAGAAAAAAGAAAGTAGATTGTTGGGAATAAGGCTAGAAACAAAGCAGCTAGGAGGTTATTCCATTAATCCTGATAAGAGATCCTTGTGTCTCAAACCAGGATCATAGTAGCAGAGAGGTAAAAAGTGATCATACTCTGAATATATTAAGGTAATGCTAACAAGATATGATATCAGGTTGGATGTGAGCCATGAGAAAGGGAAGACAAAGACAACTCTGAAATTTTTTTGTCTAACAATAAGAAAGCTGGAGTTGTTACTTACTAAGATAGAGAAGAATAAGGGAGAAGGAAGGAGCTTGAGCCATATTTGGATGTTTGTTGTCAAATTTTGTCTTAGCTTAGACTTTCCAAATAGTAAAACAGGTCCAATGATGTAAAGGCAAGTAATTTATTAGGAAGTAAATGTGGAGACAGCAAAGAAGAACTGGGAAAAATTCAACACATAATTCAACTGGCCACTTCTAAATATTACTTATTCCATGATCTAAGGGATGGCCTGAAACTCATTCAGGATAATATGGACTGGAGAGAGGAAAGATTAAACATATATTCACTGGCTGCCATTTCCTTTTGGCCTTGGGTGTTTACCTCTTGGGTTTCTGTGCTTCTGAATGTGAATTTCTGATTATTGAGTGGGTTTGGGTTTTTGTGCATTTCCTGCTGTTACATCAAGGGAAGACTTTGGGATAGGAAGCCATCCTTTTCACAACTTAGATGTTTCTTGTGTCTCCCTAACTTCATTCTGTATTAGAAACTCCTTCAAGTTGCAATCTCTACAAATACTTAATGCTCAATGGTTAGTGAAGAAACATCTTTCCCATTGATGGAGGAAAGATTGATTAAGATCTTCAGGCTTGAGAGGTCTGAAACTTGCCTCAGTTGAATTATGGACCACATAACTGCCCATTCACCACTGTTACTGGGAACATAAACAACACAACTCTGTGAAATACCTGGGTTTTGAATGCAACCTTTCTTGGTTTCAGAGATGGCAGCAACACTGCCTCCTCTGGTAATCAGAATTGGCTTCTCCCACCAGCATATAAAGAACATTTTTTATCCCTTGGAACCCATGGAAAGAGGGACTCAAATATTCAGGTTTTATTTTGATTTTAATTTCAGTGGGACATTTACTATGTACTTTGGTGGAAGTATTTCATGGCAATGTGGTCATTTAACCCAGCTGAACTCAAGGTGGAGAAGGAAGGCACAAATACTCTATAGCATGCCACCATCATACAGCTTTCTCTTGCTTCCTGAACCTGAGTGGTCTAGTTTCAGACCTCAAGCATCATTTTTTTGTCCACTGGCTCAGGGCATAAACTACACTGTGGAAGCAAGTACACTCTTCCCGTAGAATGTTGTCCCTGAGTTGATGCCTTAATTAAGATATTAATAAACCTTCTTACTGTTCTATTGAGCTGTCTTTTTCTGGGTGATGGGACAGAAGATAAGATCAATAGAACTCACAAAAAGAATAAAATTTATGCATTTCATCCATATAAACTTTCCCCAAATACCCATAAATATCACTATGGCATGTTCCATGGTAGAGTTGTAAGGTCACCCTGGATAATAAATTATGATATCTAAATTTGGTCCTCATTCTTTCATCAAGTATTTCCATAATCTTAAGGGATTTCATCTCAATTATAGTATTATTCATCTATAAATTGAGGAGGATGTACTTATGATCACTAAAGTCTCTTCTAACCTTAACACTGGATGATTCTATGTTTAGCAAACACAATTAAAATATATATTACTGAGCACCTACATTATTCCAGGAATTATGCCTAGGGTTTTGTGTGCATTGTTTTACGTAATCTAGAATGTCTTTGAGCCTTTGAGGTAGATAATGTTATTAGTGTACACTTGAGAACATTGAGCAGCAAATATTTAATTTATAACACCCAAGATTATATTTTTAAATAATTTTTTGAACCAGGGTTGGAGTTCAGATTTGGCTCCAGAGTCTTTATTTTTTTATTTTATATATATATAT
>NW_007258457.1:479553-481494 GCF_000164805.1 Carlito syrichta | reverse complement strand
CCTCAACCTGCTGGGCTCCAGCGATCCTTCCGCCTCAGTCTTCCAAGTAGCCGGAATTACAGGCATGTGCTACCATGCCCAGCTGATTTTTTTGATTTATTGTAGAGATGAGGTCTCGCTGCCCAGGCAGGTCTCAAACCCGCGGGCTCAGGCAATCCCCTCAACCTCAGCCTCCCAAAGGCACAGGATTACAGGCTGAGCCACTGAGCCCAGCTTAGAGTTTTTATTTTTAATAGCAGTGCTATACCAACTAAAGACTTCCAAACAATGCTCTTGTTAATAATAAAATAAAATTTCTTTGTATGTGAAAAACAAGTTGCTTCACAATGTTTATCATGATTGTTTCATTTGCAAGAAGAAAAAACTTAATAAGTCTATTTAAAAATGCAATGCAGTTGGAATTTTACATGATGCTATTTTCTGTTCTTAGGGACTTCTGTAGAAGTAGACCATTCTGCTTCCTTTGTCTATATTAATGAGCCCAGCTATTTTTCTCTTCTTTTTTAGTCCTCAGATTATTATAATGTAGAAACATTGTTTCATCATGATGCTCTATTCTTCTAGCAGGCCGTAATTCTCTCTTTGAACACAAAAGATGGTTCTTAAAACAAATGTTCTCACCCTCCCTGGAATGAATTTTTTCATGCATTTATATGGTAAGAAAGATTTTGAAAGAGAAATTTGGTATTCTCTTTTCCAGTGGCCTTTCCTTTTTTTAGTAGTTTCCAACCTAAACAATAGGTTTTTATGCACCCCAAAAATATTTCACTTCTCGTGAGTACCCAAGTTTACAGTTCTCACTCTGGGTCATACAAAAAGAGCCTTGATTACTCACCTTTCTTTTCTTTTCCTTTTTTTTTTTAAGTTGGAGCCTCACTCTGTCGCCCAGACCAGAGTGCAGTGGCATGCTCACAGCCACCACAGTCTTGATGTGCTGGACTCAGGCAATCCTTCCGCCTCAGCCTTCCAAGTAGCTGGAACTACAGGCATGCACCACCATGCCCGGCTAATTTATTTATTGCAGAGACAAGGTTTCACAAGTTGCCCAGGCTGGTCTCGAACCCCTGGACTCAGGTAATCCTCTCTCCTCGACCTCCCAAAGTACTGGAACTACAGGATTTAATCACTGTGCCTGGCCTAACTTACATATCTTATGAATAATTTTTCTTTTCTTCTTAGGTTCCAAGGCAGTTTCAGTTATTCTTTCATTGATGCCCTCTGATTTGGTTATTTAAAAAATCGATCTTATAATATACTACTTAGAATTCAGTGTCCCTGAATGCCATTTTATTATTTTCTCTCTGTTCCTACCTTTCTCATAGCCATTTCCATAACAGATTTTTTTTTCTGATATGACATATGTTCCAATGTCTCCCAATTTAAAATTATCAAAAAATTTCATTAACATGCTGTCTGCTCCCTTTTATAGATTATTATCACCAAATCTAAAGGAGTCCACTCAGTAATTTTCCCCGAAGGCTCTAGCACCTATTAATCATAACCCTTTACTTATGATCTTTAAGTGCATATTTAATTCAACTGACTACATGATTCCCTGAGCCAATCTGAACAGAATTTGCAAGAAAACCTGCAGGATCCTTGTCCTCCCAAGGTCTTAAAGAGTATTTTAAAGATAATCATTATGAACAGCTTCTATTGTCTGTTTAATTACCAAGTAGATCAACTATTAAGGTATTCTAGAACTGGTTATTTTTTCCTTTTTTGATTTTTAATTTCTTCAATATTTATATTTTAAACTAAGATTTATAAAAATGTCCGATATAATCACTTCTCTTGGGCAATAGGAGTATCTCTGACAATCCCCTCAAATATCTTACTCTGAAAATTGCTTTAGTTAATTTTTTTCTTTTTATAATTAATCAGTATTTTTTATTATGGTTTTGTGGGGTACAGTTAAGGGTTAGGTGTACAATTACATTT
>NW_007258457.1:477320-478311 GCF_000164805.1 Carlito syrichta | reverse complement strand
ATTGGTAGTGTGGGGCTTTGTCGAAGATGAGTTGGTTGAGGAATTGAGGTTTTGCTTCTGGAATCTCAATTCTATTCCATTGGTCTACATGCCTGTTCCTTTACCAATACCAAGCTGTTTTGATGATTGTAGCTTTATAGTAAAGTTTGAAGTCTGGTATTGTGATACCACTTGCTTTGTTTTTTTTTGCTGAGGATTGTTCTGGCTATTCTTGGACGTTTGTGTTTCCATATGAATTCCTGTGTTGTTTTTTCTAGGTCTGAGAAGAATGTTGTTGGTAATTTAATGGGTATTGCATTGAATTTGTAGATAGCCTTAGGTAGGATGGACATCTTCACAATGTTGATTCTTCCGATCCATGAGCATGGGATATTTTTCCACTTGTTCGTGTCAGCTTTGATTTCTTTGAGCAGTGTTTTGTAATTTTCATTGTAAAGGTCTTTCACGTCTCTGGTTAGGAAGATGCCAAGGTATTTCATTTTTTTTGTGGCTATTGTGAATGGAATTGTGTTTTTTATTTGGGTTTCTGTTTGTTTATTATTGGTGTAGAGAAATGCGATTGTCTTTTGTACATTTATTTTGTATCCTGAGAGTTTGCCAAAGGCCTTTATCAATGTAAGGAGGCCTTTGACAGATTCTCTTGGGTTTTCAAGGTACACCATCATATCATCTGCATAGAGAGATAACTTGACTTCCTCTTTTCCTATTTGAATATCTCTGATTGCCTCCTCTTCTCTGATTGCTCTAGCCAGGACTTCCAATACTATATTGAACAGGAGGGGAGAGAGTGGGCATCCTTGTCTAGTTCCAGTTTTCTGGGGAATTGGTTCCAATTTTTGTCCATTTAGGAGTATGCTGGCTGTGGGTTTCTCGTAGATGGCTTTTACTATTTTGAGGTATGTTCCCCGTATGCCTAGATGTTCAAGGGTTTTTATCGAGAAGGGGTGCTGGATTATATCAAAAGCTTTTTTCTGCATCTAGTGATATGATC
>NW_007258457.1:473724-476590 GCF_000164805.1 Carlito syrichta | reverse complement strand
AAATTGGCTTATGCTTGATTTATGGCCGAGTATGTGGTCAATCTTAGAATATGTTCCATGTGGTGATGAGTAGAATGTGTATTCTGTGGTCTTTGGATGGAGTGTTCTGTAGGTATCAATTAAGTCCATTTGGTCCAAAGTCACATTGAGGTTCCGGATCTCGTGCTGATTTTTTGTCGTGATGATCTGTCTAGGGTTGTGAGTGGGGTATTAAAGTCCCCAGTTATGATAGTGTTAGAGTCAATATCTTTCTTTAGTTTTTCAAGAAGTTGCTTTATGAAAGTTGGCGCACCTATGTTGAGAGTATATATGTTTAGGATAGATATTTCTTGTTGATGGATTGAGCCTTTTATCATTATGTAGTGGCCTTCTGTATCTTTTTTAATTTTTAATACTTTGAAGGGTATTTTGTCTGAAATTAAGATGGCTACTCCTCCTTTTTTTGTATTCCGTTCGCCTGGAAGTTTGTTTCCCGTCCTCTTACTTTGAGTCTGTGGGTGTCCTTTCTAGTGAGGTGAGTCTCTTGAAAGCAATAGATTATTGCCTGATGATATTTTATCCATTTTGCCAATCTATGTCTTTTCAGTGGTGCATTTAGTCCGTTCACATTTAGGCTAATAATTGAAATTCAAGAGTTGATCCCTGTCATAAGGTTCTTACAGAGTTGTTCCTGTTTATTTGTTGTCTTTCTTTGGGTTTTGGAGTTGGTTCATGTGTGTTTTTAATCTTTTGCCTGTACTCTTGTGAAGAATGCTGTTGTTCTTTTTTCTTTTTCTTCTGTGTTCAGTACTTTCTTAAGTGTTTCTTGTAGAGGTGGTCTGGTGGTGGTGTAGGTTCTTAGGGATTGGATATCTGGAAAAGATTTCAATTCTCCTCATTAATGAAGCTTAGTTTGGCTGGGTAGGTTATTCTTGGTTGAAATTGTTTCTCTTTTAGAATTTTGAAGATAGGGCTCTAGGCTCTCCTGGCCTGAAGGGTTTCTGTGGATAAATCTGCTGCTATTCTAATTGGTTTTCCCTGGCAGGTAGTCTGGTCTTTTTCTCTTTCTGCCTTTAGGATTTTTCCTTTCATAGTTACTTTGTTTAGGCGAATTATTATGTGTCTGGGAGTTGGTCTTCTCATTTGTTGTCTTGCAGGGGTGCTCTGAATCTCTTGTGTTTGATTTTTTCATCCTTAATGAGATGAGGGAAGTTTTCTTGAATGATTTCATGAAATGTTTGTTCCAGTGTGGCTTCGGTTTCTCTTTCTGCCTCAGGAAGCCCAATTATTCTTAGGTTTGGTCTCTTGAAGTGATCATTCATCTCTTGCAGGTTTTGTTCTGTCTTTTTGAGCTTCTTTTCTATGCTTTTGACAGTTTGGGTTAGTTCTGTGTTTTGGTCTTCAAGCTCTGAGATTCTTTCTTCGGCTTGGCTGATTCTGCTTTCCATGCTTATTAGTCTGTTGTTCATTTCCATCACAGTATTCTTTACTGCTGTCATTTCTGACAACAGCTCCTTCCTATTTTCCTCTTGTCTCTCCTCAATTTTTTTAATTCTCTCCATTAATGTCTTGATGTCTGGGTTTGTTGCATGTAGCCAGTCATTCTGGGGACTCTTCATTGTCTGTGTTCCAGAATCTGTTTTCTCATTGTCTGATCTCCCAGGGGTCTGTGTAAGACCTATATTCTTCTTTTGGTTTTTCTTCATTTGTGCGGATTTTCCCCCTCCTTACTTTTTCCTTCCCTCCACGTCACCGTCTTCTTTAATTCTGTTATTCAGGGGTAAAGGGATTGGCTTTACTTCTGTTTGTTCAATCTCCTATTCTTTATGTATGTCCTCTTACTTTGTTCAATTCTGAAGTTGCACTGTAGGTTGGAGGTGGTCCTTTTTGCAGTTTTGAGATGTACTTAAGGGGAGAGCTGTGATTCAAAAATCTGTCTGCAGGTCCTGGTATTCGCTGACAGGCGAGTGGATAATGTGGAACCCACTTCCCACTGCCCTGTAATCTGTCCATGCAGTGGGGCTGTAGGTTTACTCCCTGAAATAAAATGTGGTTAGCAGAGGGGAGAGAATGGAGCAGATAGTGGGTTGAAGAGGGGAGTGGAGAGATAGAGGAGTAAGGGGGAAACAAACGAGTGTGCCAACAAATAGAGAGAGAGGCCTATACTGAAACAGATAAAAACAATAGACCACAGCTCCAGTCGAACCAACTCTCATACAAACAAAAATAAAACATATAGTGATGCTAACATACCAGCTATCCAACCACCTTATTAGTGTGCTGTTCCTCTATACAAAGACATGGTTTACAGACAGAAGAAAAGAGAAGAAAAGGAAAAGAGCAGAAAGGGAACAATACAGTAGGAATAGAATTAAGTCATTAAACTAATAGAATCAATGAAGCACACTCTGAGACATTTCGTTTAAGTCCAATGTCCTTTCAGGTCTGATTTCTAGTGTTCTTTTCAAGGTGGTAAATTAGTTTGCAGTTAGGATCAGTTCCCCTGATCTGCTGTGAAGGGCAGTTCAGATTACCCTCCGTTCAGCACTCTGGCCTATGTCTTTATCAAGCTTGTTTCTCCCGTTTCGGTGTTGTTGCCTTGAATCGCCAGCAGGTGGTGCTAGCTCATCTGCTCACCCCAGAGGGGGTGGGGCCGAACAGGAACAAGATGGCTGCCTGCCTCCGAGCAGGTAACAGGAGCCCCACGCCGGGTGAGCAGGACAGTCTCGGATGCAGGAGCAGTGGCAGCGATCCCAGCAGATCTTCCCTGAAGTGGTTTGGTGTGGATCTCCTTGGGCCAGGTTGTGATGAGCTACCCGTCCCAGAGGCTGCGGTGGCGGCGGCGACGGGAGCGCCGGTGGGGGGAGGGGCTGCGGCAGCGGCGGGG
>NW_007258457.1:386760-473704 GCF_000164805.1 Carlito syrichta | reverse complement strand
AGTCAGAGACCCACTGCAGATCTCCCTTGTAGAGGGCTTCAGACGCCGGGTTGCCCGGTCGCCATCTTGCCGTGCCCCCCCTATTTAAATTTTTTCAAGTGGAATTTCCTTTTGGATGTTTAGCCAGTGCTTTTCTTTCTCCTACATTTTCCATTTGTTTGGGCTTTTACTTGTTTGGCCTTCTGCTTTTTCATCTGTATGTGTGTGTGTATATATATACACATGTGTGTATAGATAGTGTGTGTGTGTGTGTGTGTGTGTGTGTGTGTGTGTGTGATTTTGTGCCACTATAACAAAATACTATAGATTGTGTGGCTTAAAAAATATATATTTACCTCCTATAGTTCTGGAGATTAGACAGTCCAAGATCAAGGTATCAGCAGATTTGGTGTCTAACAGGGGTCCTCTTTCTGGTTCACAGACAGCGATCTTCTCACTGTATCCTCACATGACAGGACTTTCATAGACTTTTGTCTCAGTTCAGTGCTCAGTCCCTTCCCTAACTGTATTGACTGTTTTTGTTTTCTGTCATGTGATTGACACATACATAATGTTGTAATGCCGCATGCAATATCCCCAAATAAAGGCCCAAGGAACAGCCTAAAAAGCAAAAGTTTCTATTTGACCTCTGTTGCCCACATTTTTCCATCCTGTTCTCCCCATAGAAACTAGAATCTCTCTTTCCCTCTGCAGTACATTGAAATCAGGACTCCTTTTCCCCAAAGACAGCCATGAAACCTAAAAATATTACTCTAACTTTTCCGCTGCCTTCTTGTGTTAAAAACTGGCCATAAAGAAATTATCTGGCCTGCCTTGTTTGACTGTAGGTCCTAACATTCCATTTCACAGAAGGTTCTGATCCACATCCCAAAGAAGAATTCTACTCATAGACATTGAAGAGAATCTAAGCAAATAGGCTTCACTAAGTTTCTTCACTTAGTCTGTTAGTATTCGGTAACATCCTTTCTGTCCAATCATATTTCTACATGGCTATCACCTGTCTATACTTTGCATAACCGAAATATAAAAATGGACAATCCACCCTGTATCTTTGGGTCTTCATTCTGAAGGCACTTTTGTATACATATTAAATAAATTTGTGTGCCTTTTCTCTAATTAATCTTCCTTTTGTTAGTTGATATTTCAGTGAATCTTCAGAAGGCAAAGGAGATCTTTTGCATGGCCCCTACAATAACTTTAGTTCATAGTGTTTTTAAGTTGCAATGACACGCACACTCAATGAATGTGAAACGACTCTTCTGCTGTAAGTCAAATATGGTTATTCTTCTATACTCTCCAATCCTGCCCCTCCCCTGCCACATATCAGCAAGCTACTTTAACTCTTTGATATCTTAAACAGAATATATGATGCTGTATAGTTTAAAATTCACTTTGTCTAGGATTGGTCTTAAATTTAGAGAAAAACAATTTATTTAAAATTTCACATAAATTGTTGTTTTATTGGCCCCAAATAAAGGCAACTTTGATATAAATAAATAAATAAATAAATAAATAAAGGGTTCTAGTTAAGTATATTGATACTGTGGAAAGTCAGGCTTGTATTTTGAAATGACATTCTTATAAAGGACTTAAACCAAGAATCATCCTTATCTTGGTCTTCCATCTACTTGGTTCTTATGTGTCATCTTCTTTCTCCATGAAGTAATTCATCTCCCCACTTTAACTTCAATAACATTAATATAACTACTAATGGCACAATTATCAGTTTTATTATGTGACACTTATCTAAGATTGGATTATTACAGATTACAAACAATTCAAAGCAAGAGACACATATTTGATAATGTTCAGGACAGCAGGGCGCTATTCTGTTTAAATCTTTTTTGACATAAAGGACTAAATAAATGATCACTAATCATGGTAACTAAGTAGCTCAGTGAAATCCCACAGTGTGTAGGGGAATTAACAGCTAATTTGATCTACAAACAATTGCAAATTATATAAAAATGTGCCTAGTAATACAAATAATAAAAGCTCCCCATTTTTAGTTCTGTATCCAACCATATCAAATGTTTATACAGTCACCCATGTGAGCCCAGAAATGTATTAGGGTAATGGATACACAGCAGTTCCCTGGAATTTGCAATTTGTTTATTAGTTTATTCATTTATTTGTCAAAGTCAATCAACAAACATTAAGAGATTGAAAGCTACAGTTCAAGCTAACTTGTGTCTTGTGTTGGTAAAAGAACACAATGCTGAGGCAAAAGAACTAAACTAAGAGTAAGCTAAGTTTCTTCTAGGTTTCTATAGGTACAACCTTTCATTCCCACCTTTTGCTATTTAAAAAATATTCTTGAATGTGAGTATTTGTGTCATTATAGCATGAGTATTAGTGTGGCAATGAGGAAACATTTGTTTCTAAGTTCCATGATGACTTTCTAAGATGGAGTCAACTTGAATTCTTTTAAATTTCTGTTCATTTGTATCTATGCATTTACTATTTTAGAGATAGTGCTGGGGCTAGGGGCATGAGCCACTGTGCACAGCTAAATTCTTTTAAATAAAGTGTCTTTGTTTTCCTTAGCCCTTGAAAGTTACAACCTGAGTTTCCCAGGAGCAGCGAAAAAGCCATTTCCATAACAGATATTTTTTCTGATCTGACATATGTTCCAATGTCTCCCAATTTAATATTATCAAAAAATTTCATTAACACGTTGTCTGTACCCTTTTATAGAATATTATTTAAAATTTCACATAAATTATTGTTTTATGGTTCTAAATATAAGAATAAAAATTTCTCAAAAATCAGCTGGGAGGAAGAGAATTAGTAGGAGTAGGGGACAGAAATGGAAGGAAGACAGAACTGATAGAAACATCAAAACTAGTGTATGGTGGAGTGTTGCTTGACATAAACTCTCTTCACCACTCTCTCAATCAAGTTAATTTTCTTTAAATGCTATAAAACTCACAAACACACAGTGGGATGGAATGTAGTTGAAAAGGGAACAAAAGCTGAGTTCATTATCTGAGATGGCACATAGAATGATTTGCTGAGGAAGACCCAGAGACTGATGGCTGAGAATAGAACTTGGTAGAGGTTTGGCAGTCTTAGACTAAGCATAGACGTGTAGGAGGGATTATGGACTTCCAGAACCCAAATTGTTGGTATCTAAGCCAAGACCAATTTCTAGGTGTCAGACGGTTAAGCTGTCCTTCCCCTTAGTATAAATCTTGGGTAGTACACACACATGCACACATATGCACACACGTGCACTCATGTATTCCATACATGGGGTGCCAACAAAATTGATACACATTTTAATGGATATTATCTGAGTATTACTTTTCAAAGTTGAATTGAATTACTGTAGCCATATGTGGTCTAAAGGTTACTCAACTGTGCTTCCACCATTATCTTTGACTGTCCTCTCTGTCACATGGTGATGCTAGTGCGTTCATTTGATTAATGCCATCTTTTGAGCGAATGACGTACTTAAAAAGTGTGCAGCTGGGCTCGGTGGCTCAGCCTGTAATCCTGCACCTTTGGGAGGCTGAGGTAAGTGGATTGGCTGAGCCCGCAGGTCCGAGACCTGCCTGGGCAGGCGAGACCTCATCTCTACAATAAATCAAAAAAATTAGCCAGGCATGGTAGCGTGCGCCTGTAGTTTCAGCTACTTGGAAGGCTGAGGCGGAAGGATCCCCGGAGCCCAGCAGGTCGAGGCTGCGGTGGCCCGGGAGTGGCCACTGCACTCCAGTCTGGGCGACAGAGTGAGACTCCAACTCAAAAAACAAAAAGTGTGCACACAGTTTTTGGCACTACTGTATGTATATATATATTATAGTCTATACATTTAATTTTTTATTTTTCAAAGAAAGAAAAGTTTATTTTAAAATAATGTGGAGAGAGAAAGAGAAGGGAGAGAGAAGATTCACCTACCCAAGGTAGGGGAGGGGGCCAAAGCCAGGAAGCATGGCGACAACCATAGCTCAAAGAGCACATGGCCACACTGGAGTCTAGCAAGGCAACCGCTACTGGTTGCTTGTGGCTGAGTCCTTTTAACCATTCCTCTTGATAGGGGAAGATCATTAAAGTGATTTGGTGGTGGTCTGTTCCATGTTATCACAAAGGGACAGGCAAGCACAGGTACTGATGTCTGGTGATAGACAGCAGGCAGATGGATGGGTTAGTCATATGATTGCTTTCATGGTGGAGTTTATCTCTGTCATGTAGGCCTCAAAGGGCTGATTAGGTTAACTTGGGGAGTTTGGGTCCTGAGGGTTTTTTTCCCTGAAATAGGCTTGTTAGACATTTGCAATTCACAAATCCCTTGACCAAAGGTGGTCCCATTATCACTTTTATGACTTTGGCCAGCCAAAGTGTAATCTTTGATCTTTGGCCTTGACAAGGAACCTAAAAGTTTGCTAGAGATTATTATACTAAACAATGAATTGAAAGGTTGGACTGTCCTGGTCTTGCATCTGATGGAGATTTACTGAGGGGGGTCGGGATAGGCTGCTCCTTGTCCTGCAGTAGAAAGTCTGAACGCTTTCTAATGGTTATGTTGAGGCAAAAGGACTAAACTAAGAATAAGCTAAGTTTTTTCTAGGTTTCTATAGGTACCACCTTTCATTCCCACCTTCTGCTATTTTAAAAATATTCTTATTTGTACCTGGGAACAGGGGTGAAGGTCCGGCTTCTGTAGCTACTTTCCGTTGCACGTGGGGCATAGAGCTGTCCCTACCTGTCTAGAGCAAGAGGAGGGGGTGAGAGAATAGGAGCCCATTAAGTATTTTTAGTATTTGTATTCAAAGTATTGAATATAAGAATTAAAATTATTATAATAAAGTCCATTGTAGCCACTGTTAGAACATAGCAAGTTTTTGATGTCTAGTTAAATGTATTTACAGTTACCTCGGTGGGTTGATATCAACTACAGGAGTCCAGGCAGTTCTCACTGTTGTACCAGTAAATTCCTGAGTCCATTTGTAGACTTCCACTCCTGCAGCTTATCTTTTAATTTTTTGGGGTTGTGATAAGAATTTATAGACAGTTATAAGGAGTTTTGTTAATGACTTAAATAAGGAAATACAGTTACTTTGACAAAGTTTGAAGAAAAATTTTAAACATTAGTGACATGTAGCTAGGTGTAGCTTAAAATGAGAATTTAATGCAGGTAAACATTGGCAAGAGAAAACAGTTTCCTTTGTTTTTATAATAGGTCTGATATACTTCCACAATTATTGATATGCCAGAGGGTGAAGCTCAGGTAACCTCTATGCCAGTGAGATGGGAGATTGACATTTTGCCACTTTTGATAAGAGGAGAAGGATGGGATGGGCCTTCTGACAGGGAAATATTACCCTAAATAAATTTTAACAAAAATAATGCAATATTTATGCCTGGAAGGAGATTTCAAAGTCTTTAGTAATTTGGCATTGAAAAGCACTATAGCCGATCACAAACTTCTGTGAGTGAAATCAATCTACCTGGTCTGCAGTCAGCTCGGGAGGGTGCAGGGCAGATGTGGTTTCTGGGCCTTGTTTCTTACCCCACCCTAGAGAGACTAATTGAGAACTTTAAGAGTCTAAAAAAAGATTTTCTTAAAAGCATAATGTTGCAACACAAAAGTACAGTAGTTATTGCAAAAGTTACTTATTTAGCCAAAGTGATAGTCCAAAGATTTTTTAAAGGGGAAAATTCTTTTGGATAAAGCTATATGATTTCAATGGCCGGGACCAAAAGGCAGGCACCTGTGTTAAATTAAGAAATTAATTTGGGTTCCAGTGCCCTAATATTTGCCTGGGGGGTTGTTAGAGTGATGGTGAACCAGTGCCAGGCAGTTTAGCAGATTTGCAGGCCTCCATAAGTGGCCAACATTTGTGAGCCAAGTGTTCTCTTCTCTCTTCAGAAGAGAATGCACCTGCTTCCCAATGGCTTTCTGGCCTGCACGGTGGACAAGGTCCAGGAGGTTAAGGCCCTTTGGGGGCAACTATGCTTTCAGTGCCTCCACAGACTATACCCATAAGCAATAGGCATCATCTCCTTAACAGGTTTGTTCTTACCAGGTGTCTGATGAGCAGTTGAAGTTTTGTCACTAATGGTGACTGCCATTCGGGGTGCCTTTTTGGTCCTCTGGTTCTGCAGTCCTCCATGTTGCCACCCTGTTGCTTTTCTAGTGTCTCAGCTAGAAAAAAACTCAAAAGTTATTTTTAATAGGCTACATATAAGACATTTTGATTTTTTCTGTTTGTATCAGTTTGATGTAAAACCCTCTGGAGTGAATAGACGACATGGATGTGAAATGATCTGTACTTATTTATTTATAACTATGAATAGGCAAAGTTGTTAAGAACCCTTATGAATTACTAAATTATCATCTTAGTTGTAAAATGTGGACAATTAGGTGAGAGTGATCAGTTCCCATCCTCTTTGTGCTCACATAGAGTACCCAGTATTTTATCTGTCCGGAAGGAGAAGTACTAGGCTTAGTAAAAGTGACTTAACCTTATCATGTACGGCAGGATGTTTCGCATTTAAAGCTTTACCTGTCTCATAAGAAGGTGCTAGTTAGGCACAACTGGTGATTTCACCTTTTGTTTATAAAATACAACTTCAGCAAACCTAATATAGCAAACAGTATTTTGTTATTCAGCACTAATATGTTAATACATGATAAAGTTGGAAGTAAAATTTTACTAGAGCACTTACAAATTTGGTTGGAAAAGCAAATTAAAATTACAATTGATCTTTTTGTAGTTAGTTAATTGGATTAATGTACATGACTACTTTTGTCTGGGAAGAAGGTTGACATAGTTCCAGTTTAGATATAACTTGAGAGAGATTTATTATTAAAACGAAAACAAACAAGAATTTTAGTAGTCTTTTGTCCCGGCCACCCCCTTGAGAAGAGACCTATTAAGCCATATAGAAACCTGAATGAGTTTCCCAAGTACACTTAGGGGTGGTAACTTGTTGCAGCTAGTAGGGCTGCCACCAGGGGGTTATCAAGCAGTAGGAGGAGGGGGATGAGAAGGTTGGAGACTGGGGTTAGGTGCCATGGCGTTTGGCACTGGCCCCTTCTCCGAAGGTAAGAGAGAAGAGAGACTAGGGGCCAGGGCTAGGTGTCATGGCCATAGACACCAGCTCCTCCTCTGCAGGTAAAGGTGGAGGGCAAGAAGGAAGAGAAGGAAGGGAAACTGACAGAGAATGGAGTAGCAAAAGCAGTTTGCAAGAGAGATAAGAGTAGTTAAACCAGTTAGGTCAGCATTTGAGTTAGAGGGAAAGTAGGAATTGGAGTTGTAGAAGGAATAGGAGAGTATGAAGGAGGTGAAAAATCTTTTGAGGGAGGGGTGGCTCAGTCAGCAGGATCAGTATCCTCTGATGAGCCTGTGGGCAATGGGGTCTGGGGAGCCAACACAGAAATATGGCAAGAGGAACAGACATCTGGGTGATGAGCTAACTCATAAAAGACCTGAATATATGGGAGCTCAAAGTACTCGTCATTTCTTGTGAAGTATAATTTAAGCTGCAGGAGTGCATCAGGAGTTAAGGAGTCACCTTCCGGCCAGGTTTCACCATCCCCCAGCTTATATTGTGGAATGTCCTCGTACTTATCCACCAGATGAAAGGGTCAGCTGGGGTCAGCAAAACAATATTGTAATAAAAGGAGAGTTGGGATGGGCTCTTAGTTTTTTTGGATTTGTTTCTGGGTCTTAACCCATCCACATCCCCTGCCGGGCATCCCCAACAGGTTCAAAGGAATCAGTGCAAAGAATGTGAGTCACCAGGGAGAGAGCATCTTCCCATCCCTGTGCCCACTGGAGCTCGTGGGATGCTATGCTCCACCATGTCTTGGAAGGCCTGGTACCAGGACTTTGAGCTGGTATGGAATGCTATGAAGTGTCTTCCAAGATGGGACTGGGAAAAGCCCAAGAGTCCCAGAAAGTCATCCAAACCAAAACCAGGGGGGTCCAAGAGTGCACATCCAAATATATGGGTGTGTGGATGATAAATGAGGAATGACTCACCGGAGATGCAGGAAGGTGTACCGTAGCTGTTGGAGTTTCAAGGTCCTTGGGAGAGACACTTTCCCAACCAGAGAAGAAAAGAGCAAAGTAACCAAGCACTTTGTTTCCCACCCATACAGGCGCTAGTGGTCTGAACTTTCCTTCGGGGACCTTCTTGCCTCCCTAGGGAGTAGCCCTAGACAAAGACCATCAGTTGTCCTCTGAGATGCAGCTCAGTCCACAGGGAAGCTCAGAGATCTTGGCTAGAAGGAAGTAAGGAGTTAATCTTAGTCTCTCAACCTGTTGGGCCACAGAGGTCTAATGCCTTTCCCTGGTACCTTCCAATATGTTGAAGTGTAGCTTCAGTCAGAGTTTTCAGTTGCCACCAGGTTCCAACACAGTTCACAGAAGGTCACCAGTTAATAAATAAGAAAGAGAGAGAGAGAGAGATCTTAGATATCTCAGTGGGACCTCCAAAAAATATTATGGTATGGATAGGGTGAGGGTGGATGGAGAGATGGAGAGGCGAGGGGAGGTGCAGCAACAGTAACCCAGAAATCTGAGTAATGCAAAGAATTGCAACACACCAAGAGGCAAAGAAAGAAAAGTTTATTTAAAAGTAATTTAGAGAGAGAAAGACAAGGGAGAGAGGGGTTTCACCTCCCCAAGGTGGGGGAAGGGGCAAAAGCCAGAAAGCATGGTAACAGCCATAGCTCAAAGAGCACATGGCCACACCAGAATCTAGCAAGGCAATGGTCCTACACATTTTATATATTCTGGATATTCTAAAACAACTTGGAATTGATTAAATGAAGGTTTTAAAATCTTGAAGAAGTAGAATGAAAGGTTTATCAGGAAAGGCTTCCCAGATGTGGTAGTCTTGAAGCATGAATGAGATTTGATCATAAGAAATTTATAGAAAGGGCATTTTAAATGAAAAAAAAAAGTGTGGGTAAAGACTTAGAGTTCTAGTGTTCCCCTGTGAAAAATCATAAAATTAAACTAGAGGGGGTGGTACATTTTGCCTTCATGAGTGGCTTCCTTGGTTTTAGGCTACTCCTAGCATATTAAGTCCAGGCACCTTTCTCACCACCCTCATGCATCTCAATAATTACAAGATTAAAGGAATTTTAGGATTGAGATGTGATTGCACTGTTAACTATTTTCAGTATTAGAAAAAGGAACAAGCTGTATTTAACTCAAATATAGCTCAACGCCAGATTGTCTAGAGTGAGAAGACTTCTATATCATCTAGAGAATCCCCAAATTCCAGTACACACTATCTCTCACTATTATATTTTCCACCTTTAGCAAGCCCAGATAGGGTAACAAAGTTGAGAATATAAGGCAGACATCCAAATAAATTGCGTTTTTGTGAGGAGATTTAACAAAGTGACCTGGAATTTACTTCATCAAATTTTTTATTTTGCCTATACAAGTATGGTGCCACTCTTAAATGGTGAATAATAAGCATAGACAAATTAAAGTGTTCATAGCTTATAGAAATTGAATATATATATAAACTGCAGAAAATTTGGAGAAATATATATTGATCAATAATTGATTCTTAGATAAAATAATATTTTCAACTATTGAGACTAACAAAGCAGATTAATACTTAGTGATTTCTTACCACCTACTAGACACTGTGCTAAACATTTATTACAATGATTTCTAATTCTATCATCCTAACACATTTGTATATTAAATCCTAAAAGATAAAATTCTAAATTAATACCTTCCATATTAGTGGGCAACATTTTTGACCACTTGCAGTAAACAATACTTTTGCAAGATTGTTATCAACTTCTGGGCAAGATGGTGATGGAACAGGTCGCATTGTGAGAGTCTCTGCAAGAGCAAGTGTCCTTAAAGACTCTCTGTGTGAGTGTGTGTGTATCAGTGGGTGAGTGAAAGTCCATCTGAGGGGAGACTTGGGTTCAAACACTTGGGGTTCTCCTCTAGAGGTGACTGTAATCTCCTACCACCCTGAGATTGGAGACCCAGGTGTGCAGGATCATCTGCCATTCCCACGACTATCTTGAGAGGAAGCAGCAGAGAACAGCAGCCCCTCAGTATTGCACCTTTCCCACACCATCACCTGCAGGAGCAGACCTGGCATAAGAAAGCTGGTAATGGAAATCTAAAGCTCCAATGCTGGTGACGGGACACTGCCAGGCCATCTTCTCAGTCCCAGATGGGGCAAAGACTTGCATCACCTTGCCCAGCTCCACCCAGCCTTCATCTTGGGACCCAGAGGCTGCTATCTCATCAGACTTGGAGAGACAGACATCCCTCCTCCATGCTGGAACAGGCACAGACACATCAGATCTGAGTGACACTTGACAGCAGCAGCAGCAGAAAGTAGGATGAGTCAAAATCTGATCCATCCTCTTCCCACAGTTGTTTATGGGGCATCAGACCCATGCTGAGAGCAACCCTATCAGACTATGCTGAGAACAGAGGGGAGGTGCTAGTGACCAGAGCTGTTTCCTAAGATGAAAACCTGAAAGAAACCTGGACTCACAGAAACTTCCAGAGAGCAAGCTTTTTCTTGTTTGTTTTTTGTTTTAGTTTCAGCTTTCTTTTTCTTCTCTCTTTCTTTCTGTTCTTGTTTACATCTTTGTACTTGCTTTGTTTCTGTTATTTTAAATTTAATTTTTGTTTTAGATTTTCTGTTTATGTATGGGTATTTTTGAGGGAGAGTACACTAACGGGGGGGCTTGTTTGTTTGTTTGTATAATTGACTGTCTGTTTTTGTCTTTTTTGTTTTTTCTGTCTTTGTTTGTGTCTCTGTTTATTCATTAGTTGGTACTCCTGTTTTTCCTCTTCTTCTCTCTCTCAAACTCCCTTTCATCTTCCTCTTTTCTTTTTTCCATTCTTTTTCCTTTTCTTATCTCAGCTTTCAGGGGGCAAACAGACACCCTCACTGTATAGACAGATTGTAAGACAGTGGAAAGTGGGTTTCAGGAGGTCCACACACCTGTCAGCAGGTACTGAGATCTGCAGATAGCTTCTGAATCACAGTTCCTCTCAATTAAATTTCAAAACTGCAAAAATCACAGGCCCCAACCCCTAGTCCAGTTTTAGAATTGAGCAAAACCAGAGGATCTACATAAGGAAGAACAGAATATTGAGCAAACAGAAATAAAAGCTATCTCCCATCACTGAACAACAGAATTAAAGAAGAGGTTGAAACGGGGGAGGGGGAATATACACAGTTGAAGAAAAATGAAAGGAGGCATATGAGTCTCACACAGATCCCTGGGAAGTCAGTCACTGAGAATAAAGACTCCAGAATTCAAATAATGAAGAGTCCCCAGAATAACTGGTCTCAAACCACAAACCCGGATATCAAGCTATTAATAGAGAGAATAAATAAAATTGAGGAGAGAAAAGAAAAAAGAAGGAAGAAGTTGATAGCTGGGATAACAGCAATAAAGAATGCGGTGAATGAAATAAACAACAAACTGATAAGCATGGAAAGCAGAATTAACCAAGCAGAAGAAAGAATCTACAAAATTCAGGACCAAAATATAGAACAAACCCAAACTGTTAAAAACATAGAAAAGGACGAGCAGGGGAGAAAAAAATAGAAAATAAGCTTAAAAAGACACAATGAAACCTCCAAGAGAAGAGCAATTATTTCAAGAGGCTGAACCTAAGAATAATTGGAATCCCTGAGGCAGATAGAGAGACAAAGACCAACTTGGAACAAACATTCCATGAAATTAACCAAAAAAACTTCCCTCATCACATCAGTGATGCAATCATTCAAACTCAGAAGATTCAGATAACCCCTGCAAGACAACAAAAGAGAAGACTAGCTCCCAGACACATAGTAATTCACCTACACAAAGTAGATATAAAAGAAAAAGTTCTAAAGGCAGCAAGATAGAAAGGTCAGACTACCTACCAGAGAAGACCAATTAGAATAGCAGCAGACTTATCTACACGACACTTCAGGTTAGGAGAGCTTGGAGCCCAATCTTCAAAGTACTCAAAGATAAACAATTTCAACCAAGAATTACCAGTCCAGCTAAGCTCAGTTTCATCAGTGATATCAAATAAAAATCTTTCCCAGACATTCAATCCCTAAGAGTTTACAGTGCCTCCAGAATAGCTCTACAAGAAACACTAAAGAAAGTGTTAAACATGGAAAAAAGGAATAAAAGAAAGACAGCCCCCTTCTCACGAATGCAGGAAAAAGATTGAAAACACACATGAATAAACCCCAAAATCAAAAGAAAGACAATAAACAAGCATCAGCAATAACAACAAACTCTATAAGAACCTCATGACATGGATAAACTCTCACATCTCAATAATTAGCCTGAATGTGAATGAACTAAATGCACCACAGCGAACAATAGAATGGCAAATTGAATAAAATATTTTGAGGCTACAATATATTGTCTCCAGGAGATTCATCTCACCAGAAAGAACTCTCAGAGGCTCAAAAGTAAGAGGATGGGAAACAAAATTACAGGTAAACAGAACACAAAAGAAAGGAAGAGTCACAAACTTAATATCAGACAAAATACCTTTTGCACTATCAAAAATTAAATAAGATATAGAAATTCACTACATAACAATAAAAGGTTCTATTCATTCACAAGAAATACCCATCTTAATCATATATGCACCCAACATAGGAGCACCAACTTTCTTAAAGCAGCTTCTAGGTAAATTGAAAAAAGATATTGACACTAACATTATCATAGCTGGGGACTTAAACATCCCATTCACAACCCTCGACAGATCAAGACAAAAGATCAATAAGGAGATCTGGAACCTTAACATGACACTTGACCCAATGGACTTAACTGATACCTACAGAACACTCTACCCAACATCCAGGGAATATACATTCTACTCATCACCACATGGAATGCACTCTAAGATTGACCACATCCTCAGCCATAAATCAAACATAAACAAATTCCATAAGATTGAAATACTGCCATGTACCTTCTCAGACCACAATGGAATAAAAATAAGTATCAGCACCAAGGAAGTTACCCCAAAACCCACAAAGACATGGACACTAAACAACCTGATGCTAACAACTTCTGGGTCAAATGGAAATCAAAACAGAGATTAAAATATACCTGGAAACAAATGAAAATGAAGAAACATCTTACTAAAACCTGGGATGCTATGAAAGCAGTACTAAGAGGGAAATTCATATCTCTATTAACACACATGAAGAAAATGGAAAGATCACAAGTTAATAGCCTAGCAAACCACCTAAGGAAACTGGAAAAGCAAGACCACAAAAACCCCAACTTCAGCAGAAGAATCCAAATCACCAAAATAAAAGCCACAATTCCAAGACATAGAAGACAAAAATAAAATACAAAATAATCAGTGAAACCAAAAGCAGTTTTTTTTAGAAAGGATAAATAAGATTAATGGTCCCCTAGCTAGAATGACCAAGAAAAAGAGAGAAAAAGCCCAAATAAAACACAATCAGAAATGCAAAAGATGAAGTCACAACTGACCCTCAAGCAATACAAAAGATTGTGTCAGAGATTACTATGTACACCTTTATGGAAACAAACTCAAAAACCTAAATGAAATGGAGGACTTTTTTACTTCACACAACGTCTTCAGGTTGAAATAAGAAGAAATCGAGACCCTAAATAGACTAATAACAACCCAGGAAATCAACTGTGCCATAAGAAAACTACCTACAAAAAAATGTCCTGTTCCAGATGACATTCCAGCAGAATTCTACAAAACATGCATGGAGGAGCTGATACCAATCCTACTGAAAATATTCCTGGCAATCGAGAAAGATGGACCTCTCTCCAAATCATTTTATGAAGCTAACATCAAACTGGTACCCAAACCAGGTAAAGATCCAACAAAGAAAGAGAACTACAGGCCAATATCCTTGATAAACATAGGTGCTAAAATTCTCAACAAGATTCTAGCAAATCGGATCAAACAACACATCTCAAAAAGTATCCACCATGACCAAGTAGGTTTCATTCCTAGGATGCACGGCTGGTTCAACATCTGCAAGGCCATAAACATAAATAAATATATCAACAAATATAAAGACAAAAACCACATGATCATATCATTAGACTCAGAAAAAGCTTTTGACAAAATCCAGCATCCCTTCTTGATAAAAACCCTCAAACATCTAGACATAGATGGAACATACCTCAAAATAGTAAGAGCCATCTATGAGAAACCCACAGTCAACATACTGCCAAACAGACAGAAATTGGAACCATTTCCTCTGAAAACTTGAACAGAGATGCCCACTCTCACCCTTCCTGTTCAACATAATTTTGGAAGTCCTAGATAGAGCAATCAGAGAAGAGAAGGAAACCAGGGGTATCCAAATAAGAAAAGAAGAAGTTGCAGATAACATGATTCTATATCTAAAACCCAAGAGAATCTGTCAAAAACATCCTTGCACTGATAAAGTCTTTGGCAATGTCTCAGGGTATAAAATATATGTGTAAAAGGCAGTCGCATCTCTATACATCAACAATAAACAAACAGAAACCCAAATAAAAAAGCCCAATCCCATTGACAATAGCCACACACACAAAAAAAGAATATCTTGGGATCTTCCTAACCAGAGTCATGAAAGACCTTTACAACGAATACAAAACACTACTCAAGGAAACCAAAGATGACACAAACAAATGGAAAATTAGTCCATATTCATGAACTGCAAATATCAACACTGTTAAGATGTCCATTCTACCCAAGACAATCTGCAGATTTAATCCAATAACCATTAAATTACCAGCATCATTCTTTTCAGACCTGGAAATGACTATACAGGAATTCATATAGAAACATAAATGACCGCAAATAGCCAAAACAATCCTCAGCAAAAAAACAAAAAACAAAATACAAAGTGGGAGGTATCACACTCCCCGACTTTAAACTTTATTATAAGGCTACGATAATCAAACAGCCTTGTATTTGTACAAGAACAGGCATATAGACCAATGGAACAGGATAGAGATTCCAGAAGCAAAACCTCAGTTTCTCAACCAACTCATCTTTGACAAAAGCTCCACTACCAACTGTGGGGAGAAGAGAACCTATTCAGTAAATAGTGCTGGGAAAACTGACTGACCACATGCTGAAGATTAAAATGAGACCTCTACCTATCACCATACACAAAGGTCAACTCTAAATGAATCAAAGACCTAAACGTCAAGTCTCAAACTATAAGAATCGTAGAAAACGCAGGAGACACCCTTATTGAAATTGGAACTGGCAAACAATTCCTGATCAAAATCCTAAGTGCCCATGCTATAAGGGATAAGAAAGACAAGTGGGACCTCATCAAGCCGACAACCTTCTGCAAAGCCATAGAAACCTCCAAGAGAGCAGGGAGACAGCCCACAGTCTAGGAAAAAATATTTGCCAACTGTATATCTGACAAAAGCCTAGCATCTAGGATCTGCAACAAACTCAAACAAGCTGAAAAGAAAAAAAACAAAAACAAAAACAACCCCATTACAAAGTGGGTAATAGATATGAATAGACACTTCTAAAAAGAAGACATACAAGCAGCCAAACAGATACATGAAAAATGCTTAACCTCACTAGTCATCAAAGAAATGCAAATTAAAACCATGCTGAGATACCACCTAACTCCAGTCAAGATGGCCACCATCAATAACTCAAGAAACAACAGATGCTAGAGAGGATGTGGGGAAAAGGGAACTTCTACACTGTTTGTGGAAATGTGAACTAGTTCCACCTCTGTGGAAAACAGTTTGATGATTCCTAAAAGGTCTAAAAATCGACCTTCCGTAAGACCTCACAATCCCCCTATTGGGAATATACCCAGAGGAACTCAAATCACTCTATGAAAAAGAAACCTGCACAACCTTGTTTATTGCAGCATTTTTCACAATAGCAAAAACATGGAACCGACCATGCTTCCTATTGAAAGAGGACTGGATAAAAAAAAAAAATGTGGTATATATATATATATATATATATATATATATACACACAATGAAATATTACACAGCCATAAATAAGCACAAAATTATGAACTTCACAGCAACTTGGATGAACTTAGAGTCTATAATACTGAGTGATCTATCACAGAAACAAAGAAGTAAGTATCACATGTTGCCACTTATAAGTGGACCTTGAACAATTATCATAATATTACAAGAAAAGTATTGTCAGTAGTAGGAAATTGTCAGGGGGTGGGGGGATGGAATTGGCAGTAATGGGATTCTGCCAGGGGAGTGGGGGGACACACCTCATCAACATGGGTACTTGCATAATGAACATTTGTATACTTTAACCTGAATTGTACCTCACATCTTTAAAATTAAAAAATTTTTTAAAAAGAATGTTATCATTTATTTTTTAAAGTAAATCTGTGTGTTAGATGTGATTATTACTTCCATTTTTAAATGAGTAACTAATAAATAGAAAGGCTAAATAATTTGCTCCAGATCACCTGCCTACTAAGTGACAGAATAAAATTGAGACCCTGGTAAACTGATCATTAAAACTATACTTTTATCAGAACATTTTTTTCTACAAAATTTTAGATAGTAAATATTTCTGCTTTATAAGGCAGGTAGTCTCTTGTCACAGCAACTCAGTAGACTATTGTAGCACAGAAGCAACCCTTGACAACATGTAAAGAAATATGTGTGGTGTGACAGTGTTCCAATAAAGCATTATTTGCAAAAATGAATGATGGACTGGATGTGACCCATGCTCTGTAGTTTATTGGCTTCTGCTCTAGAAGAGTAAAGACATATGCCAATGCATGACACCATGTATTCAAATTCTAAATTGTGTTGCACCACTATAAAAAGTACTTTTATAAGAGAAGGTGAACATGAGCCCCTCTCCACCATTATACCTATGACAACCACTATTTTTCTGCAAAATCATATTTTTGAGTTATACCTTGAATACCCAGAATATTGCATAAGAAATCTTCTTTAAATAACCAAATCCATGTAATACTTATCTCAGTGGTGTGTTTCTAAGCAATTTGTTCCCTGCATTTAGTATACTATAATTACTAAATCAAGAAATAGATATTGAAGACATAACAGGCATTGTGTTATATGAGTATAGAAAGTTGAGTAAGGAATGACCTTGCTTTTAAGGAGTTGAAATAGAACAGATATGAAAGTTACATGATAGTTGCAATTCACTATAATTCAGTAGTATAGGTACAATAATGCGTTCAAGATCATGGAAGTTCTAAGGAAGGAGAAAATATACAGAAGAAGCTTTGAAGTTTTTTTAAATGAAAAGGTGGTATTTGAAACTGATGCTTGTTGGAAGAGTGGAGGAGGCGGGCATTCTAGCCAGATGCAATGGTATGCAAAAATATGTTAGGCCACCATTGTGTGGGCATGCTTGGGGAATAGTGAGCAATGTAGCTGAAGGGGGATATTTGGAGGGACAGATGGAGAAGGTAGGATAGAGAAATGGCAAGAGGCAGGTTGCAGAAAATATCCATGTTAAAAATGTAGGAGTTTATGTTTTATCTGGAGGCAGTGAAGGTTTTAAACCACCTGGTGACTTAATCACAATTGCTTTTCAAATCAAGAAGTTAGTTTTTCAAATTAGTTGTGGTGAATATTTGAGGAATATTTTTAGGTAAGGCACTCCCACACATGGGCACAGTCGTTTAGGCCACTGCCATTTCTGACCATGTTGCTACCCCAGCCCTCTTAATGTCTTCTCTCTCTCCATTTCTACTGTCTCCATGGTTTGTCTTTTCCACAATGTCATTTAGTTGGAATTGTACAGTACATAGAATTTTCTGATTGGCTTCTTTTAGTAATATGCATTTAAGGGTCTTCCGTGTGTCTTCATGGTTCAGTAGCTCATTTCTTTTTAGTGTTTAATAATATTTCATTATAAATCACAGTTTAATTATCCACTCATCTACTAAAGGACATCTTGGTTGCTTCCAGTTTTTGGCAATTATGAATAAAAATATTAATAATATTCATGTGCATTTTTTGGTGTGAACAAGAGTTTTTAGTTTATTTGGGTAAACACCCAAAAGTATGACTGCTGGATCATAGGTATGAAACCGCCAGTCTTTAAAAGTTCCAGTACCATTTTGCATTCTCATTAGCAATGAATAAGAGATCCTGTTGTCAGTGTTTTTGAATTTTGACCATTCTCATAGACTGTATACTGGTGTCTCGTTGTTTTATTTTGCAACTTCTTAATAACAGATAGTGTTGAACATTTTAAAACACCTTGTTTGATATCTGTATATCTTTTTTGGTGAAGTGTCTACTTACGTGTTTTGCATATTTTTCAGTTGGGTCTCTCTCCACTTTTATTCCACTCCACTACATTCACTGCTTTGCACTCAAGTCTGATTTTGCTACTATATTGCTTCCATGTATAAAGCCTTTTATGGTTGTTCACAGTTCTTAGGAAGAGACCAAAACTATGTGATCACACCCACATTCCACCTCAGCTGGCAGCAACCATAAGCTTCTTTTCTGTTGTTGTTCTTTTGATGTGGGCTTTCATTCTTCATTTTTGCCATATTTATGCTAATTTTGGCATCTTCTCATATATTATCTTCTCTGACCCAGCAGACATCCATCTTTCTGCTAAATAACTTGTCAAAAATTTTCACCTTAGGTTATTTTCTCAAGGAAGACTTTTAACCTTAGCAAATTAAGATGATATCCTTGCTATAAAACTGGTTTATTGTTCTTGTCTTTTGTGGCGGTACTTACCAACATTATATTTTTTAAATGTTTAATTAATTGCTTTCTGAGGTAAAGTTCCCATGAGCAAATAGACTTTTTTACTTCTGTCATGATATTATAACCTGGGCATAGTATTGTACTCTGCCTGTAATGGGCACTTAGATTGCCTACAGTAGACACTATTAGATTTGCTCCACTTAATCAATGAATGGACTTAGAGACCCTTGGATTCAATTCCAAGTTCTGTAATTCTTAGCTGACACATCTTAGGTAAGTCTTTTGGTCAATTTCAGTTTCAGTTTCTTCCACACAGATTTATAGATAATAATTCCTGTTTGACGGATTTGAATTTTAAGGATTAAATGAGATACATTTAATTTGAAAGTTTTGTAATCTATAACGCGGTGTATATGATTTATTTTTACAATGGAACATTTATTTTCAGGGTTGCATGTAAAATGAAGCTTAAAATTATTAATAAACAGATTAATACTTGGTGGCTGACATGTCTGTATTATAAATATCTTCAAAGTCATTATATTTATTCTTAGTATATAGTGTTTAGGCTAAGATGATCCTGGAATCAGCTTCTTTGAAAGTTGCAATTCTTACAACACAGTTTTGGGCCTTGTTGGCTTGTCTAATCATCTGTATTCAGCAGACTCCGGGTGATAATCATTTTATAGATTTAGAATAATAGTTTCATATTATTCATTTTTTAACTGATTGCTCACTTCAGCAGAGTAATCATTTTAGAATCTGTTAATGATCCCCTTTGATGGCTTTTACAGACACAGGAACCACATATCAAGTATCTGCAGTGTATAAATATATGAGATTGTTTTTAATTGTGTGAAGAGGTTTGTCCAAAAGAATCAACGCAAGCACAAAACCACAATCAGTGTCATATATAAGGTATACATTAACATCAAGAAACATAATTACTACAGTTGCAATCCATCTTATGTATGTAGGTAATATGCTTCTCTAATGTGAGCACAGAATATTTTCGGAAAGCAGATGCTTTTTCCCGCCGTGTGGAATACGTCTGTATGTGCCTGAGTCCTGCTTCTTCTTGGCAGACAAGATAAATAAAGCAAAACCATCTCCTGAAAAACACTGGCAGCATATCTGCAGACCATTAATCTTCATGCGTGCTCACTTTGCAGGCAGTATATATGCCACTTTCTACATTTATGTATGAAACTTCTTTCCAACTTTTCCCCTCTTTCTTCTTCTCACCCACGTTCAACTTTGGTCCTGCCTTGGATCACTCTATTTGACAGATACAGTCTCTTTCCACATAATGGTTCAGTGTTGTCAATATCAGTAAATATTTTGCCTGATTGAATGTGACTATATAATATAAATGTACTAAGAAATCGTTCCCTCTTGACTCATTATTAAAAGTCATAATTTTGCTTATCGCTTTTATTCCTTGACTCTCTGCCTCTTCCTTTCCCAGACTTTCCACACTTCTCTTTTGCTTTTCTGTCTTAGTTCTGAACTTCATTAATTAATTCTGTTTTATTAGTCATTATCATCTTTTTAATTTCTCTCTTCCTGCACCATTACTTATACTTCTACAGTGGTCAGTGGAGTATAGGGATAAAGTTTAGTTTAAAATATTTCACCTGCATTTCTGCAAAGAAGGTCAATTATTCATTTTTTCAAACAGTTGTTTTGAAACTATGGAAACACATGTTTTCCTTTTGGGGCTGGGGACAAGGAAAATAGCATATGATTTTCAACTCCCTGCGTTTTTCACATAATTCACTTTTGGCTTTGGGTTTAAAATTTCTTTTCATTGTTTGTATTTCTAATCAGTGGTCTCCTGAACTTAAAGTACAAAAGTGTCACCTTCATTTAATAGTTCAGAATCCTAAATTTGATGCTGAAATATATTGCTGATTTTTAGTATCTATTTGGAGTTCACTAAGAGTGACTCTCTCAAACTTTCTGAAATTGCAGAATAGCGATTCCTATGTCATGAGCCTGTGTAACTCATTCACCAGTGCAGTAATTGCTCTAAAAGAAGATGGTGTCAAAGCAATCAGAACTGTAAATTGTAGAATTAAGAGACACTTCAGATCCCTCGAATCCCTCAGAGCCTGGTGTTATTTTTTTTGACTGCCTCTTAAAAGGGCAGTAACGAGCTGTGAGAAATAACTTTTGGCATTAAACCTGCAGAATGGGAGGCATGTGAACATTCTTTTGCATTATTCTTTGTTGAGCTATTTTATAGTTTAGAAATGGCTCAATTGGGTTCTAATTTTTTTAGCATATTGCTCCAGTTATGTTTGGTTTTGGAACACTATGTAGCCATTAAGAGGCTATCAAATGTATATTTCTAAAGTTTCCACTCAAGCAATTAATTAGGGACAAAGTTCTCAGCTATTTGACAAACTATGGTTTACTTTGAATGAACTTGGTCAAAACTGTAAAAGTTAAACAACTGATAATTTTGAGTATGGGTTCTAGTTTTAGGGAGAGAAATTGGGAAAGTTCTAGCTATACTGAAATATGAAATTGTAAGTAGGAAACTTTAATATTGTGGAAATTGTATGTTTTTTTTTTAATTTAGGATATTTTCTTAATAGGACAAGACTGCCTTGAACATCCATGATACTCTAACATTCAGATTTTCATCCTCTTAAAATTGTTTTACCTTTATCAGTCATCAGTCAACCCCAATCATCCACCTGTATTTGTTCATTCACTTACAATTTGTTTTTCACTTACTAAATTAATAATATTTACTAAAGGAGTCTTTCATTTCTACTTGTTTCTGGAAATTTTACCAATATTATACTGCAATTCCTTTTGACAATTAAAATCATTTTTTTCTTTTCTCTTTTCTTTATACCCTTCATTTGTATTTAGCATCAATTTTGGATTTTATATATATGTACATATATGCATATATATGCATTATATATATATGTATAGATTTTATTTCTTGTGTCATTCTATTTGCCATGTATAGTACCTATATATTAAACACTTATAAATATATTTTCTCCCCATTTCTGTAATGCCACCTTATTCAAGGAGCTCATCTCACTTCATTGTGTATGATTACCTCCATTTTATAAATGAAAAACTGAGGCACAGAGATGATGAGTAAGTTCTCCAAGACATAAGAAATCTGAATCATATACAGAGAAATGTAGATTTCAGGCTATGTTTGAAAGGCAATGGATGACATGATGTTAAAAATCATGCAACACATGAAGGAAAAAATTTCTGATCTCTAAAAACCTGAATATTATCTATATTGCAACAGCTTGACTTACTTATTATAAGCCTCTACCTTACAATCTAGAAGAATAGCGATTAGCATGTTGTAACAGCACAACAAATGATTACTTCCATTATTTCTGCACATCAAATATTACCCATTATTTAAGACTTGCTAAATGTTTACTTTCAGCACCCAAACTTCCTTACTGCTTCCTAGAAGAAAATGATATCTCCAGTCCAGGATTATAATATTTTATCTGACTTTAACAGTGCTTTACTTTTAAACGTATATTATACATAATTTTATCTGTATATACCATGTCATGGAAACCCAATTTCCATGTAGGAGTTGTTTTGAATCATCTTAATTCCTACAATAATGATCATATATTAGGCATTGAACATGTATTTGAAGAAAAGTAATTACAAATTATTTTTATGATTTTCAAAAATATGAAGGAATATGCCTACCATTTGACTCTTTGACTCTTACTTTTTAGGCTGTAGATGCATGCAACTCATGCATGCAACTGAAGAAAATGCTGTTTTCTCCTTCATGGAAATGGAAAACAAATTCTATTGATATTTTGGCTCTCAGGGACACTCACCTCACACGTAAGTTGAGGGACTCACAGTTGTTAGCAATTCAAAGAACTATCACTTCAAATTTTTACCTCAAAATATGAAAAATCTCTACAAATTATAGGCTTTTGTATTACTTTATGAGAGCTGAACCACAAGTATAATGTCTGAGAATGCCAATGACCTACTATAACGGTTTTTGCTCGTTTAACAGAAGCGGTCTCCCCTCTACTCTCAATGCTACATTGGGTGAGCAGGGCAGTTTGCTTCTGGACTAACATGCTCAACCATGTTCTCTTGAGATTTACTTCATCTTTTTCCAAGAGCCCATCATTTCAATCCCCAGTTTATGCTTGAACTGAAAATCTAAATCTGATTCTTCAAAAACATCTGTTCGGCCAGCTGTTCACTATTCTTATAGTCAGTATTAATCCAAAGCAAAGCTAAACTATCACCTTGTTCCTTGGTTTCAAGTTTGCTGACTAAGGCTTCACAATCCCCTGTGATACTTCTTAATTTATCTAGGTATCCACTCATTTATCTTTTGTTGATTCACCTAAGTATTAATTGAATTCATTTTCTCCTGAGTCACTAAAACATGCTGGCAGGGTGCTAAGAACCAAGAGAAACTGGTGAATAAAATTGACCATGGTTCCTGTCCTAGCAGGGAAGTTTGATTCAGGTAGAATCATTTCTTTCCACCTAAGTCAGGGGGTGTCTATTGCAGACAGCCATTTTGCTAAACTTTCCATCTCCCAATAGTTATGGCCACCTGGAATCAATGAATAGCCCATTTTATCGTGGTAGGTTAATATAAATCCATTTCTAATTCTTCAACATAATTTAGCAGACCATCTTTATTCTGTTTTATTTTTTCCTTTCCTGTTGGACATTTGATATATTGTCTTTACTCTTGATAGTTAGTAGAAAGTTTCTTCATTTTATGGGGCATGTAATTCATCAACCTTCTGAATTTCTTCTTCATGACTAACTCACTAACTGTGGAAAATTTCTCATACCTACCTTATGGCAGTGTCTACTCCACCCTTGCAGAATTTCTGCATTTCTTCTTTGTGTCATCTCCCTCCCTACTACTCATCCTCATGGTTCTGATTAGTGCTGCTCTCTACTGTCTCAGTTCTCAGTGGGAGTAACTTCATACCTATGCTACAACTTTATTACAGCCTATATACCACAGCCGTTTTTCCTACCTGATTGGTCTATATCAGCTAGTTCCAGGGTGAGTGCGTCTGGAGTGCTCTGTAGCACAAAATCGACTGTCTTCAGTTCTGCCACATACATTAAGACAGGGTCACAGCCAACATAGTGAGACCCCTTCTCTATAAAAATAAAAGTAAAAAAACATGTTAGTCAGGCGTGTTGGCACACAGGTGTGGTCCTAGCTACTCAGAAGGCTGAGAGAGGAGGATCACTTGACCCCAGGAGTTCGAAACTGTAATGGGCTATAATCATGCCACTGCATTCCAGCCTGGACCAGAGTAAAACTGTGTCTCCAAAAACGGGGAGGAGGGCAGGCCACAGAAGCCTGTCATTCCGCCTCTAAGCTGTGATTCAGTTTATGTAGATCTCCAACTCTGCTTTTATATTTATTACCCAGATGCTGAAATTATGCACTATTTAGCATTCTGCAGAACTGGCTATTTATTTAACTTGCTTTATATCTTAATACTGATGAACATGAAGTTCTTTTCATTTACTTTGCTCTCAATGTTTAGTCCTAATGTTTTGTCATTATAAACATATAAAATATTCATAAGGAAAAAGGTGGGAATATAATGAATGATTAAACTCTACATGAAAGGAAGAGAAAGAGAAAAAGTATCCCTGACAAAAATATGTAAAAATAGTTTAATAAAAAATCCTATATTTTTACTGAAATCAAATTATTATATTGCTCTGCGTGAAGCTATCTAGAAATTCAATTCATATATTTTTAAACTGTAAAATGGTTGTTTATCTCAGCAATTTTGACTTAAGTCTGTACAATCATTCTAGAAGTTTTATCCATTAGTTTGTATTTTAGTCCAATCTGTGGCTTTTATTTTATATTTTATGATGCTAAAAAAAAACTTGCTTTCTTATTGCCTTTTTTATTATTTTCTATTCTTCATGATATTTTGCTAATTGTTTATTCAACTTAGATTTCTGACAAGATGGAAGTTAGGGAAAGTTGAATTTAAATGAAACATCTAGGTGTTTCTTTTGCTAATCTCAATGCCAAGCATATAAAGGACTTCTCAGAGGTATCTTACATGTTTCATTTTAAAGTGAGGTCATTTTTACCCTTCATTTGGGGATTAATTTATTGTTGTTAATCTAGAATTAGTATATTCTTGACTGTTCACACTAAATGGAGGAAAAAAACGATAAAAGCATCTCTGTTAGTCAGTAGGTCATGGAGAACACTTTCTATATTTACTGTAAATCATTAATTCCTAACCTACTTTACTATTAGAATAACCTGTAAAATGCTTAAACATTTAGATTTGTTCATGTAAAGAACCAGACCTCCAGTAGTGGAGCATAGAATTTTGGCAAAACCCCTGTAGTGGTTTGTTTGTCTCACTTACCCAGAGCAACCTCTTTTCTACACTTACTACCCTCATCCCCTTATTCTTTTTAGAACAGTCACATTTTTTTTTCCTGGAACGAATGCACAAGCAATCCCATTGCTCCAACAGGAGTTGACTTGTCTGATCTCAACTCTTAAGTCACAGTTGACCTATCCAGGTAGAGTCAACCAGCCTAAGGTATACCCTGCCTGACTCTCCAAATTAGTCCAAGAATTAACTAACTTGAGTTTAGCCAATTCAGTATTTTTCCAGAACATTTCAAACCAGGACATGACAGAATATGTTCTCTACTGATAGCAGGAGCTCGATGAGGATGTGAGAACCAATACATTTTGTGACTCAATTTTTCCCCTGTGGAAACCTAACTACACTGAGAAGATGTAAGCTGTCAGCCAGAGGAGAACTTTAAGATACAGAGAGAAACAGAGTCACAGAAGTATTAGAAGTCATTGGTTGTCCTTATTCTTGAATATGAACTTGACCCATTATCTTCTGTTGGTCTGTTGTTCATCCTTTGTCTGGATATATTAAGCCAATACATTATAATTTGCACAAACTATTTTGAATTCAATAGTAGTTATTTACATGCTAATGATTTATATGTCCTTCAATATTTTAGTAGCACTGCTTCAAACCACCCTGGTCTTCATCACCGAAGAAATTTCAATTGCTAAATCCATTCTAATATTAAATTATGAGTTTCCCTTCTGTTCCTTTTCTACTTCTTTTCTGCAACTCAGGTCTTATGTACTGGAAAGTTATAGCCCGAACAGCAAGCTCTAGAGTAAATTCCAACCTTTTTGGTGGAAGATGTTTAACTAGCTTCCTTCATTCTCCACACTATCTCATTTGTGCAAACAAACGACTCTTGCTGTTTTGTTAACCTTAACTCAGTTTCCTTAATCATCCTATACTTAGTAATCTGACCACTTAGATAACTTAGATTCTGCTTTGATTTCCGGATCTCAGTCCTTGTTCTACTGAGTTGCCTGATATCCATTTTCATTGCTAGCAATGACCTATCTTTTTTCTGACATTTGCCATCCACATGGACCAGGTACTTACTAATAAGCTATGGTCAGTGATGTGACCTCCCACATACCATCAATTTAAAATATGACTGACTGTCTGCCTCCTTAACTTGTTGGAATCACCTATCTTGGACTCTCAATTCCAGTTTTTTGAAGCCTCAACCAGCATCTCCCATTAAATTATGGAACTTTCTCTTCCCTTATTTGTCAAATTTTTTTTTGGAATCAGATTTGACATTGGCCCTAACCTTTGTCTAAGACATTTCCTCTGCCTCCGGACTATGGAGATGAGTTATTTCCCAAATACCCACCCTAAACTGATGGGCACGTCCAATTCTTAGCACACAAGTTCTACCTGTTTAACTTTTGAGAATAATTGGCAATACTTTTAAAAATTCTCAGATGTGACTATGCTGAAGTAATAAAAGACAGGAAACAATTTTTCACAGATGGAAAAAATAGGCAAAAGTTGTCTGTCTTTGAAATCAATTGAAATTTTCAAAAAATGCCTTCAGAAGGTAAAGATGTTTAAAATGTAAATAATTTATATTGTGATGTTTGTAGAACCATCTTTTGCAAATATCAGATTTGCAAGATCTTATGTTGTTTTGATAATACAAATTCGGACTTGGAAATATGTTAACAATTATTTTTTAAGGGAGCAAGAATTTTTAAAAAGTAGCAATCATGTTTTGTGGCCTGTTAAGGATATAGTCTGTGGGTAATTTAAAGTAAAGCTTTTATCCTATTTCCAGAGTGCTACGTTCCTAACTCCCTGTTAACAGGGATCCCTGTTTCCCTGGAATCTCTCAGTGTTCTTGAACAGAGTGTTGCATCTAAGATCTGCTGTTTTCCTGGAAAAACAATGATAAGCACACACCATAGGCATTTTCTCTGATCTGTGTCAGCTCTGACACATTTAGAGGAAACAGTAGACTTTCTATCACATATTCCAGTTTTTCTTGTGGGTTCATTAAAATAATTATAGACATCCACGTGCATAAACACATGGTGACTTTACTCAAAATGCTCACAGATATGTACAGAAAACAATATCGAAACAGATATTTACAATACAAAGTGGCAAATGTAGCAAAAGGAGCATGTGTTGAGTGCACAACTCATTCTTGGATGGTCGCAGGGAGGAGTTACGGCTACAGAACACCAAAGAATACTTCTCAGAGCAAGTGAAGTCCAATAGCATGATTCTGTATGATGAGGAATATGGACCTTGGGTAAGAGGAAGTATTTCAAGTAAATGACATCAGTAAATGCTAACTCCTAATTTAATGCTATTTTGTTAAGAAACCATAAGTAGGTTGTTATTACTGAGGTCTAAAATATGATGCTGTGTTTTTGTCAGCTGGGGCTGCTATAAAAAATACCATAAACTGGGTGACTTAAAATACAATTTATTTCTAACAGTTCTGTAGGTTAGAAATCCAAGACCCGGCAATTGCCTTACTAGACTCTGGTGTAGCTACGTGCTCTGTCGCCATGTTTCCTGGCTTTGGACCCCCTCCCAGCCTTGGGGAAGTGAATCTTCTCTTTCTTTCTCTCATTCTCTCTAGTTTACTTTCTAAATAAACTATATTTTTTAATCTAAAAAAAAAAAAAGAAGTCCAAGACCAGGTGACCAGTAGAGTCAGATTTTGGTGAGAGATCCTTTCCTGGATCACCACCTTCTTGCTCTGTCCTCACCTGGCAGAAAGAGAGCTAATTTGTATTGTCAAAACAACATAAGATCTTATAAATCTGATATTTGCAAAAAATGGTTCTACAAACATTACAATATAAGTTATTTACATTTTTAACATCTTTACCTTATGAAGGCATTTTTTAAAAATTTCAGTTGATTTCAAAGACAGACAACTTTTGCCTATTTTTTCCATCTGTGAAAAGTTGTGAAAACTCTTTTGCCTATTTCATAAAGGTAGTAATGCCATTCATGAAGTCTCCACCCTCATGACCCAATTTATCTCCCAAAGGCCTCACCTTCAAACACTATCATGTTGAAATGAGGGTTTTAACATATGGATTTGGGTGAAAGACAAAAAAACCTTCAGCCACTGTGGGTATAAATGGTGCTTTCAGGCAGTTTGAGACTGTTTGAAAAGATAAGGCTGAAGGTAGGATCTGGAAAGTAAACAAGATTAGATCATAGATAACTTTGTTGTATGCTATACCAAGGGACTTAGAATTTACCCACAAGGCATGCATGAGTTTAATAAAGGAACTTAAGAAATGGAATGATGCATCAAATTTTCTTCCGAAGAGATTATCGTGCAGGAAACTCAATAAATCTTCCTCAGCTGATGAAAACTAATTCAAGCAAGTTGCTAATTCTAATTAATCTTCTTAAAATGCATATTAAGTGCCATATAAATAATGGAACAAACAATTTTATGGGTTTTTTTAATAAAAGTAATATTATGAAAAGTTCATTTTATCATTTAGATTTTATTTTTAGTTCTGTAGTAGTTCTTGCAATTAACAATACCATAAACCTTAATACTTTTGGTGTACATTTTTTCTATAAAAGTATGGGATACGTGTTTTCCAAATTCCCCTAAAAGTTACATTTGACTATAATATCACTAACTTTAGGAGAGTCAAATTTGCAAATGTGGTTGAAGATTTTGTTATTTTTTTCCAGAGATTTATCTCAATTCATTTATATTAACACTATTTTAATTATATTTATTAATTCCATCTCCTAAAATTGCTAAATGACTTAAGCCTAATCAATTCTCATTTGAAATAGTTTTGTGTGTGATTTGTACTTCTACTGCTCATTCACACAGGACTTCTCATTGAATTGGGGTGGAGGGGGGGGCTTTCCTGAAGAGAAAGCGTTCATAATAAATGCACACAACTATGATAATCACCTAGTGATTATCACTCCTACAATTGTGCAGTGTACAGCCTGCCCAACTCTTTGTGATTATCTTAGTATTTGAAATCTTTAGGAACATTTTCATCTGCTCTATACAATCCTTTTTCTCCTGGAAGGTAAACAGAATCACTTTGGAATCAATTTGCATGGCATTTACATTGTATCTCCAAGATATGTGCAACTATATACTACATGGAAAGGCTAATTCTTCAAAGGCGATAATGAAAAGTACAGAGTAAGATACTAGTTTTGAGAAGATAGCAACATTGAGAAGAAATCAGTTTTGTAAGTGATTAGATAATCAATTGATATTTTCTGATGACAACTTGACTTCTCTACACAAACTCTTAAATCCAAGGGGTTGAATAGGGTACACTCATATAATAAAGATGATCTAAGAACAATAGAGAGAAAGGGCATATGGGAAAAACACAAAAAGTACATGGAATACACTACTTACAGGGGTTGGTTATTTGTGAATGTGCTAGGAGAATAAAGGAATTTCACATGGAAATCTTAGATAATGTTAGCATTCCATGTTTGGGAACATGATGCGGGTTAATAGGCTTTTCACCACGTTAGGGTATGTGAAGGGAATAGCAAATTTAGAGTGGGGAATAGGATGAGTTCTGTTTAGACCATAGATTTCTAGAAGGCTGTGGCCTATTCAGACAGATATGCCAAATGAAGATGGGAATACCTAGTTCTAGATTTTGTAAGAGAAGACAAAGCTGGAATGGAAACTTAGGAGTCACCAATGCATGGGCTTTATTTGGAAACATGGTAGAAAAAAACGGCTCTTACGCAGAGGATGCACACTGACAAAATGCTGAAGACAGGAACCTAGGAAACAGTTTTTATGTACTAAGTAAAAGAAAAGTTCTGACTGAGGATGAGAAAGAAATTCAGAAAAGGAAAAGGAGAACAGAGACAAGTAGGGATTGGAAAACTGGATGATCAAGAAAGCAGCACGGAGTTTCCATCACTCAACAGTGTCAAATGTCACAGAAAGGTGAAGTAAAGGAGGAATTGAGAGAGGTCTTACTTGAGTCCAGGGGATCTAAGAGGACCCAATACATAGATTCAATTTTCCTAGGCCTACCCTGAATGAATTTGACCAAGCATAAGGAAATGGAATAAGACAGTAACAGCAATAAAAAAAAAAAAAATGATACAATTACCAAGGCAAAAATAACATGGTAGATGTGGTTCACTGTGAAACTAACAGAACACAAGAATAGGCAACCTGGCTTTCCCAGTCGCAAGCAACACTAGACTGGAGAAGGTCTCTGCATTTGGGAACTGTTTCCTGAGGAAAACTCAGAGACAGAAAGTGAGGTGGAGAATGTGAATAAAAATGGGAGCGAGAAAAAGAGATTTCAGGCAGATGACAGTCAAATAAAAATGTCACCTTTACTCTGCACAATGCTGCTAGATGTGTGGAAACATGGACCTGCACACACCATTCTGCAGGACTCACATTTTCCAAGCTGTCAAAGTGAATCTGCCTGGCCCTACTTTTACCCTCCCAGAGGGGCAGAGTTGACCTTGCTGAGTTTGGGCATAAAAATAGAGACTACCTGGAGACGACCTGCTGTATGGGCATGCCACCAAGCGGTGGCATAAACCCCATACTCCTTGGAATTTATGATTTGTGGCTATTATCATGAAATTCTTAATGTTATTTTTGAATCTATGCCAAGTTCAACCATGGCTCATCTCTTGCCATCTCCCCACCTCCTCCAGGACAGGTTTGTACCTCCTGGGTCTCTGGCTCCCAGGGCTATGTGCCTCTTGCGTCCGCCATTGCCTAGACACTGCTGCTTCCCACTTCCCCAGCCCCCAACACCATGGGGCCAAGACATAGACACTGGATCACACACGACACCCTGACACATTTTGAGGTGCGATGTGACAGCTGTCATCCTCGTCCAGTGCTGGAATTATTACTGCGTGACTAGGGAGGGGAGAGAGGGAATTCTCTTGCCCACTTCTGATGGGGCATGAAGTAGTTACATCCCCATGTGGAGATTAGACTTGCTAAAAGAAAAACTAGACAAGACAAATTTGACAGCTTATATGAGTAAAAATGATTCATGAATCTAGTAGCACTAAGAACCAGAAGAGGCTCATAGAGCTCAGCCCTATAATGTGAGGTTTTAGAGGCTGAAGACAAAAGCCAGATAGTGAAAGCCAAGGTAGCTGATTGACCACAGCTGGGTGCTTATCTCAGTTGGACATGGGGTGATGAGGCATTTGTCTTATTTGCCTCATGATCTGATCTGTTGTCTGCCTGTGATTGGCTGAAACTTGGCTGTCTGCTATACCATCCTAAGTTAGGTTAGTTTATTTACAAAGTTATGTTGCACAAAGTCCAGTAGTATCAGGCCAATCACCTTCTGTTTACTTAAATGAACAGGGATTGCAGCTACTCGGTGGTCATCCCTTGATATAAGTTCAAGTTACAGGTGGCAGGTCATGGAAAGGAGAGATCGGCTGCCATCCCCACCCACCCCCAGGGCAGCATGCATCAGTCCTACAGCAGGGGAGAGGGGATCTCATAAGGAGTGTCCTGTTGTGTGGACACATGGAGTCACAGGGCAAGGCCAGGCCCCCAGGAGTCTGTGTCTGTGCTGGCTGTTGATACCCCATCATCTAAAGGAGCTCAATGTTACATAATAGGTAAGATACCATGATTGATAGGTTGAGAGAAAGAACACAGAAGAAAGGAAACACCGTCTACTTCAGTAGCACATTTTTTCTTTTCTGTGAATGAGGGACTCCGCCTGTTCATTTTGACCTGGGTCGTGTAAATGATCAGGTCAGTACCTGAAATACCCAAGTAGGGCTGAGACATACATTCCCTCTTCCTTTTGCATAACTCACCAATTTGGGAGTCACTGAGCGAGGGCTGAGGGAGTAGATGGAGGCCCAGGGCATAATTCAAAAGGAGGTTCCTTCACATGCAGTCAGAGTGATAGAAAGGAAAAGCATTCCTGATCATGAGTCATCATTAACTTTACGTAGCTATTTCAGACTGAGAAAATAGCAGCTATGTTGTCATGGGGAAAACTCGTATACAACTAAGGAGAGCTAGAGCACTTGATTTTTTCTTTTGCAGTAGGGGCAAGAAAAGTGGGGAAAGTTTTGAAATGATCTCTTTTCCCCCCGAGGCATCTAAACTATTCTCTGCACATGCCCATAATTGTACTCGTGCACAGGCATGCTCTATGTTGACATCAAAGACTGTGATGGGGAGGTGGGGCAGAGTCTGTACTGGTTATTCTAAAGTGACTCATGAAGATGCCCCTGAGCCTTTCGGATCTGAAAAGAGCCTATCCAGAAGCACTCCCATAAAATCTTCTGTAAAGTTAAACCTTGTCTCAGGGGTTGGGCATCTTTCACGCTTGAGGCAAAAATGAAGGGAATAATGAAGGAAGAATTGTTTTTGGTCCAGATGAGTCTGACCAAAGCAGCCTGTGCCCAAGAGATCTCCAGCCCCAGCACTGCAGACTATTAGCTGGGCAGCCAGCAAGACTCTTAGTGAGAAGGAGTCTGCAGCCTCGTCAGAGACACCCTAATAATCAGAGGACCTGTTGGCATCAGTACCTCTTTCTCATCTGCTCTAATGTTCTGGGAGGCCTTCAGGCACTTGGAGCTGCTCAACCTCACTGGGGGGACAAAGAGGAAAGGGGCAGGATTGAGCTTTCAGAGTCTGGCCTGAATGGGCATGTCAATTACTGCTTTAGCCTCTATGGAGGGAGTACAGTAACGGAATCTACCACTCCTGGGGAGCTTGGAAATTACTGGAAAGCCAAAATCATGGGGGGGAGGAGGGGAGCTAGAAGTAAAATACACAGGGCTTGGAGCCAGAGCAGTTGGACACTCACATAAAGGTGACCCGGGGGCTCCTCAATCCTGCAGCGTACCCATTACTCATTCTTTGGCAATAAACCTGGAATTCAGCACTCTGGTGCTCTCTGGGCTTCTTCCTCTTTTTTCCAAAGTGATTGGCCATACTTCCCTTTGCTGATTTAACTAGCAGGTCAGCCTTTGGGAAAATGGTGTTAAAGAGAGAAATCTGTAAAATGACATATCATTTGGTGTGATTTTATGTGTTTTAGGAAGTTTTGGAAACAGCAGCCTATCTGTCCCCTTGTGTCGAACTCAATTGTCTAAGCAACAAAATTTTAGACACAAACCACTCACACTCTTCAAATGGCTCACTTTCAAAAGAGCATAGGAATTTTATTCCTTGGACCAACGGAGGAGAGAAAGAATGCCACAGCACTCAGCAGGGCAATTCAACTTTCACCAGCTAAGGCAGAGTTAAGCCTTTAGAATTGTTGCCCCCTAAAGGAAAATAAAACATGAGGAGAGGGAATTAAGATGATCTTGCATCATTAAGCAGTCATGTGCGTTACTGAAAGATGTTGCTTTCTTATTGGGACTATTAAGTATCACTTTGATTAATGGTTACTGAGAGTTAAAGGCCAGAATAAAGACAAAAAGAAACATAAAAATATCAAGAATTTTTTAAAAATCAGAACTGGGAAGAATAGATGTTTCCCACAATAAATGTTAAAAGTCATATTTGTGCTTACATATATGTACATAAAAGACGCATTTAAAACAGAAGAGAGAATCTCCTCTCTTATAAAATTACTTTTATAATTTAATGATTCTCTCAAGCTTCTATGAACCCTCTTGTGTTCTGCAATAATTTATATCAGTGTGTTTGACTTTTAATCAAATGTAGAGGTTTGTAGTCACTCACAATAAAACATGCACTGAAAGAATGGTCTTGGAAACTTTTGCACTCAGCTGTGAGTGGACGTTTCCTTTTCAAATAGAAGGGGGTAGGATTGATGTATTAGGATTTTTGTGGCATAGCAAAAATGGGAATGGAGCTGACAAAGCAGTGTAGTTTGTCAAATATTTCACATTTCCATTAGACAAGAGTTGGCTTCCAAGTTAGCACCAAATTGGTGGGGGTGTGAATCATACATTTTGTTTGTGACAAAACCCTTATTTTATGATAGCCAATGTCTTGGATTAAGAGGCAGTTCTTAGCGCTTTAGTTTGAAGAATGTGTAACTTAGGTAAATTTTTAATTAAGAGGAATGTGGTGTGCAAGATTATGACTCAGCTCTTCCTGAAGACCTTGGGAGACCAGAAAGCAAGGCAGATGCCAACGAACAGATGTAAGGAGGCTGCCCAGGAGCATTCTATACAGGGCCACATACTACCTACATCATACGTTAATGACAATGTTGTAAATAATGTTGGAAATTTTGAGGGAAAATATAATTTGGCACAGTAATACCCAAGATCTTTTATTGCCGTCAATCAATCAGCTAACACATTGGTCACTCAAGTACGCACAGCAAGAGGGATACCCAAGAAAAACATGGGAAAGGCCAGAAGTCTAACACCTGTACTGAAAGCAAGGGCTGTCTCTGAAAATTTTAAGAAGGAATAAATGGTCCACAAGTCATTTTGAAAAACTCCTTGTATGCTAATTGCAGCCATCCAAGGTCACAATGCTCAGGTGTGCTGTCTAGGATCACACATATGGTGAAATCTTCTATCTTGAAGTACAGTGAGGTGAATTTAAAATTAACATTCTATTTGCCTGTCATTTTACAAGAACTTCTGAAGTTTTATCCTTGCCATTACCTCCAAGTGATAGAAACTATAGTTTTGATACAAAAGTAAAATAAAATCAAAAGAGAGAGAGAGGAAGATTTGGTCTAGGTCAAAGTTTCTTCTGCTGTTAAGGAGAATCTGGAGGCAGATTTACATTTGGGCTGTTGACTTTTTAAAGCTTATTTTCAGCAGTACAACATCTGCCTTATCACCCCATAGCTTTACTGCCACTACTATCTAATTGCAGAGAGAGACATGATGTGTAAGAGAGGGAGGAAGGAGAGAGAGAGGGAGAGGGAAGTTAAAAAATACATTCTTTGTACTAAGAGAATCAGAAAGATAAAGAGAGTCTGAAAGAATATCAGTTGTTTTAGAAAGCTTATATGTGCAACTGGGCAAAATTGATTACCTTTCCAAAATACTCCAAAAAAAAAATTGGAAAATTAAAAAAGACATTCTCCTCATAGAGTGATTAGGAGGAGCTGAAGCTCTGGGAGATTCTTAACATAAAAACAGGTTCACAAAAATACCCAATATGTTGGCTCATGGAGGTCTTACTAGAGGAAACATTTTTATTATAATATTAGATTCCTAGAAACCCAAAATCAAGAGATTAGAGAAATTCTTTTTGTCTGGGAAAGTGTAAGGAATAGTTTATACATTCTATTCAGGGGAAACAGGAACCGAATCATTTTTACTAAGAAATGGCCTAATACTTTATGTGTTCGTGTCAGTATCATAAACGTTTTATATTAATAAGGGATTGAAAATCACACTTCTGCTATCAAGGAAGTTCAGATTCTATAGTTATACAGGTTTTTAAAACTGTAAACTTTTAATTATGTGATTGCTATTTATTTACCTGGATCAGAAAATTTTAGTACCTTCCATTCAATAAGGCTAAATTTAACATCATTGAAGAAATTAAAGCAAAGCTCCTGCCTCACTGCACAAATCAAAATATTGGATCTTCCAGTCAAACTCAGTCTTCTTAACTTTTAGTTTGAATTAATAGAGTGAAATGCCTTGTTAACTTTGGTGGAGCTATTTGGAACAGATTTATTTCTGCACACTCAGGTAATTGACTTAAATGCGTAAACAAATCTCTTTATCCAAGACAGCTATTTAAATGCATCAACTATCTGGTTTCATTTTGCATAAATCCAATTGACTTCCATGTGGTTTCTTTGCATTTTATTTGTTTGTTTTTCTGTAATAACTAACTGGATGGTGGGAAAGGTACTCAGTTGTGAGCAGCACAGATAACCACACCTTGAAAAGCGTTTGCTTCCAGTTTGGGGTGCAAGTTGAGTTTATTCTGAGTGATTCTGGCTCTCAGGTCAGGTGTCTGACTTCCATCTGTGGTGTGTTCTAGAAACCCCGGGGACAGATCAAGTCTCCCATGCACCTGGCAAACCATGCAACATTAGAGCTTGGTGTAGAGGGAAAAAGGTAATTTATTTTTCTTTGAACCCAGCTGGCATACCACATTCTTCTTGAAACAAGAGGATTGATCGTTCATGTAATTTTAATCTGGGTTAATATGCATTTTTAATAAAACTGCAGATGCTGCTGTTCTTCTTCGTACACATCCAACTCTATAGTGTCACTCACTGCTCAAGTTTTCTTGTTCATATGTTTGTGGGAAATAACTATGTTATAAAATGTGTAGTTCTTTGATGAACGTTGGCTTTTGAAACATCTTGTCTTCCTCTGTGTAAATGCAATCCTAAAATTATTACTTATCTCTGCAAACTACACATCCTAGGATCTTATTAGGGACTCAAAAATCTTCCTTGTTGAAATGTAGCCAGCTGAGTCAAAAATTTTAATGGCGAAGGATTTTGAACAAACCGACAGAAATTTCCTTGAGTGCATGACTGACAGTTCATTGTAACAGTCAGATGTGGTGCTGTCTCCTAGGACAAAACCCCAAGAACATGTCATAGCTTTGTTAGAATATGAACAATATCTAGAGTCGAACAAGTAAAATAAGTTTTTCATTAAAGCCAATTAACCACCATTTCCATGGAGTGATGGCTGTATTTGGACATTTGAACAACTGCCTGATTTTCATGTCTGCTGGGAGATGATTATCCTCAGCTGCTTTATACTTCCTGGATTTGGTTGGTTTTGTCAGCCTCTCATGCTCACTCATGATCTCTGGTTTCTAAGACACCACCGTTTTGCTGACCCTCTCTACAAGTTTTGACTCTTATTTTCAGCCTTGCCCCTGGATCTCCCAATAGTCACAACAACTTCATTCGGTTAACACTTCTGAAGGAAGAATCAGACATTGGCACTGGTTTCCCACAAATATTCTTAGGTTAATTTGGAGCTCACTGGAGCCTGCATTCACATCAAACCCTACTCCCTTACAGTGTTAATGTGTGTAATATCTATCAATTTACCCATATGAATATTGAGTTTAAAATAATGTGTCACAGTGAGCATCATATAGTGCCTTACACCAAGGATCTAACCATGAGGTTGGAAAATAGAGAAGAGAGAACTGAGACTATCTGACTACCTAGAGCTGGAACGTTACCACTAAAAACTGACACCTCTGTCCACTAGACTAGTAGCTTTCCAGAAAATTATTTCCTGGAAAGATAACACTAATCACAGGGAAATATATAACTTTGCTGTTTCCTTCAAGAAATTTTTGAAACATACTTTATTTGATCAAGAGATAAATCTCCTGGGCATATAACCTACATTTTAGGATCACAGGTTGTCCACCTGAGCAAAAATTTACTTATCGAACAACTATTTACTTTTTAAGACTAGTGATAGATCCCTCCATCAATCTTAAACTATTAGATCACAAGTTTGATCTAATCAAAATTGATTCCCTGTCTGGAAAGACCCCCCTAAAAGTATTTGAGTCCAAATTCTAAAACTCCATAAATATCTGTTCCTGTGACACAAATAAGACCATCTAAGATGGAACTCTCCTCCATTGCAAGTATGCAGATAACCTTGGTTTTGCTTGATCAACAAATTACTTGGATGAGCTTTTGAGGAAGTCAACGTCCAACAGATAGAGCAAGGCAGTTTTCTTAAGGTGTTATAAGTGCTGCAACACTGGTAAGGAAACGTGTGCTCAGAAAGAACTTAGAAGGTGCACTTGGCATAGCAACAGGGAAAGAGTGGAAAGAGACCAGGGCTAACTTTCTGTAGGAGAGATATTTAAGTGTCTCTGAAAATTAGTGAGGTGAAAAGGGGAGAAGGGGATGGGGATGGGCTGAGAGTGGGGAATGTGTTTAAGAAACAAAGGATGATATGTGCAATGGTTTAGAGGCGAAAGGGGACAAGATGAGATTCTAGATGATAGTGGCCTTGGTATGGTTGGGGCACAGAATGGTAGGCAGTAAACAGGAATGAAGTGGAGAATTAAACAGACCCAGGAGGGCTGGTGGAACAGTGGTTAGAATACTTAGAAACACTGAGATTTGAAAGAGACTTAATCATCAACATTTTTTTTTTTTTTTTTTGCAAGAGAAAAAAACCCCCACAAAATTTGGAGCAAATGACTAGAAGAAATGACTAGAAGGAAGGAAGAAAATGACTCCAGGAGTTCCAGTAACATCTCCCTTCTCAATCTGTGTTCTCTCTATAGGACTGAGGCTGGGTTCACTTTAAGGAAAGGTATTCAGTATACCTTTGAATTATACTTCAGCAAAACTTTAAAATAAAAAAAGAGAGAGAGAGAAGTATATTGTCCACAAATAACTTTCAAATTTCACATGCAATATTTGGTTGTGTTCACATTTACAGAACTTTGGAGTTTTAGCGCATGTCTGCAACATTTGATGTAAAAGAACATAAATCATTGGCAAAGCATGCTTTCATCAAACCATGAAATATGTTCACAAAGAAACCGTAATAAGTATAAAGTTCTCCAAATCCATCCAATTTGCTGGAGAGTTCATGATTGGGTCCTTTTTTATGACTACATAATACTTCATTGTGTATATAGAGGGTGCCAAAAAATGTATACACATTTTAAGAAAGGAAAAATTAGTATTAAAATTGTAATACTCAATATATACTGATAACAACAGATTAATAGAAGTCATGCTTGACTTCTGCAATTATACATTGCTACTGTATTTCAATTCAACTTTGAAAAGTAACACATGGACAACATCTTTTAAAATGTGTATACATTTTTTGGCACCCATGGTATATACCACATTTTCTTTATTCAACCCACTTTCAATGGGCAGTAGGATTGGTTCCATGTTTTTACTATTGTGAATAGTGTGACAATAAACATGCGTGTGCAGGTGTCTTTTTTTGTAGAATGCTTTATGTTACTCTGGGCATATTTCCAGGAGAGGGGTTGCTGGATCATGTAGTTAATCCTTACTTGTACCCCACATCTCTATAGTAAAATAAAATTTAATTTAAAAAAAGAAAGAAACTTAGTAAGAGCTTTCCATTGACTATCTTTGAATTTAAAAGAAACTATTAAAAATGCATTGCAAGGCTAGATGCAGTGGCTCACTCTTGTAATCCCAGCACTTTGGAAGACCAAGGCAGGAGAATTACTTGAGCGGGAGTTTGAGGTGAACCTAGGCAATAGGAAGACCTCGTCTTTACAGAAAACTAGTCAGACATGGTGGTGTGCCCCTGTCACCCCAGCAACTCATGAGGATGAGGAGGGTGAATTCCTTCAGTCAAGGAATTTGAGGTTGCAACGAGCCATGATTGAGTCACTATACTCCAGTCTGGGTGACAGAGTGAGACCCTGACTTAAAAAAAAAAATATATATTATATATATATAATATATATATATAATATATATATATAATATATATATATATATATTACGGTAAGTAAAATTATACCAAAAATAGGCAAAACATTTATACTGTCATGGAAACTAGAAATAAGATAAAATTTTATTATTAGTGAAAAAGCAAGAATATTAGCTTCCTAGCACTGCTGTAACAAATCACCACAACTAAGTGGCCAACAACAAAGGAAATTTATTTTATCACAATTCTGAAGGACAGAAGTCAAAATCAACATACTTGCAGGGTGGTATTGTGTTTAAAACCTCTACAGAAGCTCCCCCCTTGCCATTTGCGAACTTCTGGTAGCTCCAGAAATACTTGGCATTCCCTCACTTGTAAATGTATTTCTTCAATTTCTGCATCCTTCATCAACGTAGCATTTGCCCTATGTCTCTTTGTGCCCGTGTCTCTTCACCAGTCTCACTGGAGTAAATCCCATACTAATGATCTCATCTCGACTTTTCTTACATCTGCAAAGACTCTATTTCCAAATAAACGGACAGTCACAGGTACTGGAGGTCAGAACTTCAACAATTTTGGGGAAGGACACAATTCAACCCCTATCAACAAGTTACAAAAATATATGCAGTGTGACTCATTTAGATAAAAGTATGCACATATGGACAGGTGTATGACTATGCAAATCACAGAAAGGACTAGAAAGATAAAAACTATTTCAACTGTGCTTCCCTTTAGGAAGGATGAAGGGAAGCTTTCACATTTCCCCCTAAGTATTTAGAAGTGTTTGACTATTTTACAATGATAGTTTATTACTAATATAATTTATTTTTTCCAATACATATTGATTGAGTGCCCCCCCAAAAGATATCTGCTCCAATAAAACATATGTAAAAGAAACTTCTTAAAAAAAAAAAAAAAAGGATGTGGAATTTCAAGGGGGTATGTCAGCTCATTAAATTTATTTAGGATTCAGAATTTTTTAAACCCTCAAGATAGAAAAAACAAAATCTAGATCATATTTGGGTCATATTTAACTTATTTAATTTTCATATTTACTTAGTTTTAATAAACTTAATTTTGCATCACCCTCTATCTTTTTACTACATTCATCCCAATTCAGGTGGCTTTTTAATTTTTATGAATAAAGTAAGTAAAAATAATCAAGGTTAGTTATTCTACAGATTCATAGTCTTTAGTTCAGTTTTCTGACCAGCATTCTTGCTTGTTGTCTAATTAAACATATATATGTGAATTCTGTATTCTAATATAGTATTACTTAGGCACAGTGTGCATAATGATATCAAAATAGTATTTTAGTGTGGTTAGTCAAGATCCACAATGTTTTCAACTGATAACTATAATCAAAACAGCATAGACTTTGTGACCTGTGGACAACAAAAATTTATTCCTCATAGTTCTGGAAGCTGAACTATTTTACACAGCAAAATAAAGAACTTCCCATTAAAATGACCATGTTTTGATGAGTTTACTTGGATGCTAAAGCATTTAGGAGACTGAGATGTCCAAGATTAAGATAATGATAAATTCAGTGTCTGGTGACCTCCCACTTCTTGATTCAAAGACAACTCTATTCTCATTTTGTCATCACACAGTGGAAAGGACGAAGAACATTTTGAGAACTTCTTTTATTAAGGTCATCAATCCCATTTACATGGGCTTTACTCTCTTGACTTATTGACTTCCCAAAGGCCTCATCTCCAAATAACATCACTTTGGGGGTTAAATTTCAACGAATGTATTTTGGGAAAACACAGATATTCAGCCTATAACATTTAGCATTAAGTTTTCGTGGAAATTATAAACCACAATGCATTAATTGAGATATAACCATTCTGTAATCTTTACCTTAAACTTTATAATCTAAAGCAATGCCTACACTTAAATTCTTTTAACCCATTTTCCCCCTCATCTTCATCAGTTTGGTAGTTTCTGTACTATGCTTGGTTTGTGGGAGTTTTTTGACAAATCAGAGTGGTTCAAGCCTGGGGATAGCCTCCCTGTATATAATACGAGGCCATTCTTTTCTGAGGCTTTGGAAAGTTTTCTGTGACCAGGAGTCTTTATATCCTTGGAATGTATCTCCCTAGTCACAGACCACCAAACATTTTATACTCCGTTTGCACTAAGAGGAAACTTCTCTCTTTATTTTCTCACTATTTCTGAAAGCATTTTCTTTTATTACCTCCCATTATGAGACACCAGCTTACTCTCTTCAGTGAGTTTAGAGTATTTATAGAGGAGTGTGGAGAAAAATTGTCTATAAGTAGTTTCCACTGTTTTTCTTTCAGAAAGTTCTGAGACTGGGGAATACAAAGAAGCTGTCTTTCTGGTTGTAATGGATGTAAGAAAAAATGCAAAATTTAACACAAATATCTCCAATAGATTCTTGTCACTACATTATTTAGGCATAATGATAAGTTTGCAATAAGCTCAACATTTGCTAACAAAGCATTTATAAACACTGCAAAGAGCAAATATTTATGTTTCTGTAGAGGTGTTTTCTAATTCCAACCTTGAGATGTGAGTAGAATAAAATATATATTAAGATTTGCTTTTAACCAAACTGTTAAAGATAAAATTGAAATAAATGTCAGTAAGTAATTGTTCTATAATTAAGCCAATAAGTCATCTTTTTTCTTTCTGAATAGAATCTGACCTTGATAAAATTTATTTAAAAATTTCAAACCCATTTTTTTAGCATTGAAGTAAATCTTAGTCAAATTATCTTATGATTGACATGAATAAGAAATGTGTAGAAAATACATGTAAAAAATATGTTTGCTTCATACATAACTTGAAAACCAACAAGGAAAAATATGTATTGAGATGTTTTTAAGGTTTTTAAGGTGTATATTAAAGAAACAGGAATTAGAACTTGTCTTTGTCATTAAACAGCAAAATAAAGAACTTCCCATTAAAATGGCCATGTTTTGATGAGTCTGAGTTTACTTGGATGCTAAAGCATTTAGAAATACACTGTTCAGCACCTTGTCCCTTCAGAATTCAGCAATGTTCTGCAGATATATCTCACCACATCTTCACTATAGTTTTATCAATATAAGTAAATATTCACCATTTTCAGATTGGTTTCTGTTTCATGTGTTTGTGACTGTGGAAATTATAGCCAGTGATTTTGTTGATCTTCTTTATTTTAATGCTTTCCTTCACCTTGAACAAATAACAATTTCTCTACACTATAGTTTTCTATCTGTCAGGAGGAAGATATGATCCAGATCGAATACATACATACAGATGCATTACATCAGTGGGAGAAACTATTTTTATTATAATATTTTTCAATATTTTAAATATAAATATTAATTATAAATTTTTACATATTATAAATATAAATTATAAATATAAATAATATAAAATGGGTTTCAACTCATTTTCCACTAAACATTCCTTTTTCTTCAAATAATTTTAGCTATTTAATCAATGACCCTGTCTTAATGTTGATTACATGCGAGTTTTAAAGCCAAACACCAAGAATACCATAATGAACAAAACAGAGGCAATCTAATTTTTCCTCATGGAATTGAAAGTGTTGTGCTGCTGGGAGAAGACGATTGGCACATAAAGAGGTGTGTAGGTAACGACAGACAACCACCATCCCACAATTGCAGGATATAATTCTGAACTATGATGATACCAGAAGGAGACATACATGATACAATGGGAGATATGAAAGAGAGCCTGGAAGATGAGTAAAAGAGTTCACTTGGGGACACGGTGGAGAAGACATTCCAAGCAAAAGAGGCAAATGTGGGGATCTTGAGGCAGGAAAGGACATAAAACATTCTTGCCAGGTATGGTGGCTCATACCTGTAATCGCAACACTTTAGGAGGCCAAGGCAGGAGAATTGCTTGAGCTTGAGTTCAGGAGTTTGAGATCAGCCTGGTCAACATAGCAAGACCTTGTCTCTACAAAAAAATTTTTAAAAAATTAACTGATTTGGTAGCAATCCCTATAGTCCCAGCTACTCAGGAGGCTGAGGAAAAGGATTCCCTGAGCCTAGGAGATTGAGGCTGCGGTAAACCGTGATCTTGCCTCTGTACTCCAGCCTAGGCAACAGAGACTCCCCCAACTCAAAATAATAATAGTAATAATAATAATGAAAATTAAGAAAGAAAGACTATAAAACATTCTAAAACCGATGGAGTTAGAGTTTGTATCCTAAGGGAGAAAATAACGGGAGTCCATGAGGGTGGGCAGAACCAAACAAGAAGTTCCTAGAATGACTTTTAAAAAATTTTTTAACTCCCCTGGGAAGTTATGTCAACATTTTTAGCTGGAAATAGTGATTTGGCTCGATTTGAATTTTTAAAAGGGTCACTCTGATAGCCTTGTGGAAATCAGCCTAAAGTCAGGGGAAACAAAAGCAAGTCAACTAGTTAGTTACAAATTGCCTAGCAGAGGCTTGGTGGCAGGGATGGAAACCTAGTGACAGAGAATTTTTAAAAAAATAGAGGGACTTGATTGAGATATCAAGTTTTTGCTCCCATAATCTCTGTCCTGTTTCATTGGTCTATGCATCTATTCTTGTACTAGTACCAGGCTGTTTTAGTTACTACAGCATTGTAGCGAAGTTTAAAACCTGAAAATGTAATGAATACCACTTACTGTGTTTGTTTTGCTGAAGATTGTTTTGGCTATTCATGTACATTTTGTTTCCGTATAAATTTCTGTGCTGTTGTTCCCAGGTCTGAGAAAAATGATGCTGGTAATTTAATGGATATTGCATTGAATCTGTAGATTGCCTGAATATCGCATGACCTCACTCATAAGTGGGCCCTGAACACTAGTCACATTAGCACAAGGGAGGACGCAGCAGTCACTGGGCACTGCCATGGGAGGAGAAGGGCATGTAACAACACAAAATGTACCTGGTTCTAAACCGGAGAAAGTGAGGGCCAATTGAAAGCCCAAACTTCACTTGCATGTAGCCTACTTGTATAGTTAATCCTTTCTTATATCTCACATCTCTATAATAAAATAAAAGGAGGGATTTGCCTTCTAATTATTGGAATCAATAAAATTGGGAAATTGGATATAAGGGCTCAAAAAGAGTGAACTGTGTGGGACAACTCCCAGATTTGGTGCGAACACCTTGGTCCATGGCATTGTTCTTTGTGGATAGGAAGAACACTGGAGGCAAGGAAGAATTGAGGAAGAGGAAACTCAGTTTCATTTTACACAGACTACATTCCAGATGCATTAAAAGTTTTCAGAAGAGACATAGGTATGAAGTTGGCTGTGTGGGTCTAGAGACCAAAAGAGAGGTCTTGGATTGAGAAATCCATCTGGAGTTTTCTATGTAGTAGGGACATAAAACCATAAAAGCAGAGTGGATTATAAAGAGAGAAGAAAATATCATCCAGCATTAGGTTGTACACTACTGTGACATTTAGAAGCCCTGCAGAAGAGAAGACAAAACAGAAACAATGGAACAGTCTATTCTTTGATAATCTTTTCAAAAATATATGGAACAGAAGGAGAATGTAAGTCAGTGGTCACAAACAAAGTTATGTCAGCGGCAGGCGGAGGAAGCAGCCTGTTACAAAACAACAAGTGCTTGGTCACTTGTGTTGTCATCTGCCTAGTTTCGGACTCATTTAAGCTGTTTGATGTAACAAAGTACAAAAATATTTATGTCCATAAGATCTACAGTCTGCTAGCCATGAGTCTGGGACTTCTGACTCAACCCACTGTCAAAGAATTTTGTTTGTCTGAAAACAGAAAAATTGTCTTTTAACTTGTGTCATGAACTATGTACCAAGTTGATTAAAGATAAGATGACAAATGAACCAAAGACTAATTTTCCTTATAACAATAAGGATATTTGAGAGCTAACTCTATCCCATTTTTATACACCCAGTTCTAGACTTCTACCAAACAGTATGGCTTCAAAGAATTTCTCTCTTTTCTCTTATGATAGATAAAGCTTTTTTTCCTATAACTGCTCTTTTTGGTGACTTGCACATTGTTACATAAATGTAAACTTTCCAATTTCTACAGTAGACCATGCATGCAAGGGTATTTATATCCTAATAATAACCCTGAATACATTTTTGATATATGATTTTCAAATACTTCAATGATATTTACTTTGATGTGAATGTGCTCTTCTCAAAAAGATCCAGGTTTAGAATAAGTAGTCAATTTAATAAAATCACACTTTTATCATTTTTCTAATTATATATTGAGTTCCTACAGTGTTCAGGATATTTCAGCTTATGCGTAAGACTCTGGTAGCAAGCAGTGATCAAACAGTAATTTGAGAGCAGCATTTATACATTTGATCCTTTACTTACATGCTTGTATGATGCTACTGAATCAACCACAGCACACTGATGTGACGTGTGCGCCTGTCTTTAACAGCATCCATGTATCAAACCCACATTTATTGGGACTTCACAATGTGCAGAGTACCGTGTTAAGCTCTGAAAATATACAAATGAAGAACACATGGCTCTTTTGAAGGAAAGAAGCTGTATTTTGAGATGACAACTACAACCTCAAGTGATGTATATATTGTGTTTAAATCCAGTGGGAGGGTGGAGTTGGGAGGGTCTAATTTAACTTGGGGTGGAGGGTGGAAATAGTGCAAGACAATTTGTTTTGGGAGACATAAGCCAAATCATTAAATATAAGTAAAATAGTCTCATAAACATGGGCTAGAAAGGGCATTTAGACAAAGCAGCAAATACTCTGTGATGATGAACTGAACAGGAGAACACTAAGGCATCAGAATAACCAAACAATATCATGTAACAATTTACATTATATAGGGATCCCTCCTTTTTCTTCAGTTTTGCTTTTCATGATTGTAATTACTCATAGTTAACCAATGGTTGAAAATATTAAGTTTTACATTGCACACTGTTCTGAGTAGCATGCTGAAGTCTTTCTGTCTCACAACTAGGACACGAAACCTCCCTTAGCCCAGCGTCACTATGCTTTCTGTATATTATCAGCCCTTTAGTCAAGTAGGTGCTACCTTGGTGATCATATCAACTATCGTGGTATTGAAGTGCTTGTGTTTAAGGCAGACTTATTTTATTTAATAAGAAATGCAAAGTACAAGAGTAGTAATACTGGCATATTGTTGTAATTTTTCTATTTTAGTATGTTATTGCTATGAATCTCTTACTGTTTCTAATTTATAAATTAAACTTTATCATATGTGTGTATGTATAGGAGGAGACCATTTATATAAGGTTTGGTACTATCTTCAGTTTCAGGCATTCACTGGGGATTCTTGGAACAATATCCCTGAAGATTAAGAGGAACTATTGTATTAAAATGAGAGAATAAAGGCAAAAATGTATAGCTCATTAAAAGCAATATCATCAAGTATTCTTTGGTGTTTCTTTAGTGGGTTACTGAGTTGATTCATTGAGATACAATGTACTTTGGCATAAGCCATGTTCTAGCGTGTCTATAGACTGAGTGAGGCTAGGAATTCACATTTGAAAGATAAATGTCAATAGAAATCCTATTACAGAGGCATAATAGGATAGTCTGAGTGTCTTACTTGTATTCAGATTTAAAGAGCTAGATCTTTCCTTTCAAAAATATTGTTTTTTATTATAATAGATGAATTGAAAATGTTTCCCACAATTGTTATTTACTTTGTTGAACTAGAATATAATTGATATTCACTTCTCATCTATTACAAATTGACTGGCTTGCTCTCAAATATATACATTTTACTTAACAGTCTGAAAGATTCTACTGTGTATCAGGTACTGGAAGTACAAAGATAGGTGAAGCCTGTTCTCTACTTTTAGAGGTTTCAATCTAAACTGGAGAGTAAACAATTTTTACTGTGACACTTCACAAAAACTATAATAGAGGAAACATGTGGTACTGTATGGTAAATGGCAGAGGCTCCTGCTTGCACAAGTCTGAGTGGGCTTCAGGAAATGGGACCATTTGATCTGGAACTGAAATATGAGTAGGAAGTTATCAGGAGAATTTTAGGCACCACAGGTGTAAATGTGGGATAAGGGTGCTAATTTTGATATCTGCTTATAGTTTGTGCTAGCCAAAATGATGGATATAGCCGATAATAGCAGAAATGAGCCACAGGGCTCAGACCAGATTATAGAAGACTTTATGTACCATAAATACTTTTACTATACAATATCACCTCTAAAATATTACCATACTAAAGGTATCCCAAGCTTTCAATTTTGTGTTTATTTGGTTTTGTTTTTATCTTCTAATTATTTATATTTCAGAAACTTATTTTTCTCATAGTTGCTCTTGCTAAAGAACAATGCTAATACTAAATACTGTGTTTATGTATTTATGTTTGAGAAAACCCTTTCCACATATACTTCTCTTTAACTCTCAACCTTCTTCTCTGATTTTCTACTCCTGAAGACATCTAAATGTGGAAACCACAAATAAAATCACCTTAAATTCATACTGCCCTTGAAATTTTTATTCATGGCAACAAATCTGGGAATTCATTTCAGGAAGACAGTCTTTTCAAAACCCTACATCCAGTGCAAAGGAATTACTAAATGTTGTGTTCACATTTAGCAGGGAACAATAAAATGTAATCAATAAAAGTCTCACATTTGAACAAAATGATATATTTGTATTACTTTATTACATTTTCTTTTCAAAAAATCTTAACATAGGTAGTCATGAAAAGTCACAGACATAAAAATTATTATAAACATTCTCTAAGATTATATACATGCAAAACATTGTATACACAATATGTAAAGCATACACACAATTTTTATAAATATATAAACATATTTTTATAATAGGTAGTTAATAAATTAAACACATTTTAAATACTATTGATTTTATAATAAATTTTTGCTATCTATCCATTTTCTTTCTTAGCATAAATTAAAAGTATGGTTTATGCATGTGATGGCCCATGACACATTTCTGACATTAAAAAGTCTACTTAATCTCACAACTTTGAAAACTAATCATTTTAAATGATTTCTATCTTTATTTGTTGAAAGGATCAGTGACATCCACTTAAATGTTCTCCTTTGTTTGAAAATGGTACTCTGATGTTTTAGGACTAGAAAAATGTATTTTTTTCTAAGAAGCCCTCTGCATAAGATAAAAGCATAAGACGGTATTTTTAATATCTCCTTGAATTTAATAAAGGATGGTGCAAAAATTTTTTTATGTGATGTGGGATATGGTGGTTTTAAAATCTCTCTTTGTCTCCTATTCTGACACTTTCCAAAGCAAAACCGAAGGTCACCGTGGTGACCATGGTTACCTTTCTACCATCACATTCAGGGTAAAAATCAAGAGTCATCTTTTTTTTTCTTTTTTGTGACCACCTCTTCACAAGGGCCATAACTAAATATATATTTTAAAATCTAGAGCAAAATTCATTTCAACATGATGCACTTGAGAATGTTCAGTAAATATAGATTCCTTGTTTAGAAATTAAAATGACTTACTAAAGTTCTTTATAAAAATAAACCATAGGCCAGGCTTGGTGGCTCAGCCTGTAATCCCAGCATTTTGGGATGCCGAGGCAAGAGGATTGCCTGAGCCCGTGGGTTTGAGACCAGTCCAGGCAACTTGGCGAGACGGCGCCTCTGCAATAAATAAATATTAGCTGGCCTTGGTAGCACGTATCTGTAGTTCCAGTTACTTGGAAGGCTGAGGCAGACAGAACGCCAGAGCCCATTGGGTTGACCCTGTGGTGGCCATGAGCATGCCACTGCACTCCAGCCTGGGCAACAGAGTGAGACTCCAACTCATAAATAATAATAAAAAAATTTTAAAAATCATAAAAATTTATCCTGGTATAGATAGCAAGTTCCAAATAAAGCTATTTTGTTCATTTTTATCCTCTAAAGCAGCGCACATTTTGATCATTTAATTATCCGTCATGATTAGTATCTGCTACACATAGAAGGCAACTAATATTCATAAAATCTTTCTTTTTATGAAATCTCAGTCTTTCCTATAGGGATATACTGTTCACTTTGGGATAAACTGTATCAAGTTTTGGCAATACTGGAACATTCAACTCAGCCTCAAGTGAGAGTTTGCTAAGACTGGGAATAGATAAACCCAGCTGCATAGAGCCATCGACCTAGAAGATTCTAGTTCTCTATAAATAAATAAATAGTGACATCATAATGAAATCTAGTATGTGTGGTTCCAGAGATATGACAAATTTAGGTCAAAACTATCAAAGTAGGTGCTGCATCCCTGCAGCTTCTCTTTGAACAGTGCTTTTGAATGAGCCAAATGAAAAGATGAACTTCTATACTGGTTCCCAGCTTATAAAAAGAATCCCCCATTGATGACATTTCTGTGTAGCTAGAAAACACAGAAATCCTAGTTTCCATTACCTTCTGACTTCTGATTCTAATGGGCCATATGGTCTGTGATTCTTCTGTAAGTAACTTAATGCTTTGTGTAATTAAGAGAGCATATGCTTCCTGTACAAAATCACTGTTAGATCTCCTTTGCAAGGCAGAAACCAAGATGGGCTCCGTCCTGATATCAGCTTTTATCTGCTGCCAATAAACGTTAAAATTACTTAATAAAATTCAGAGAAAATTGTTATGTATCTTACAGTTATCAAGACAATCAATCACATACATTATTCTAACTTATTCTGAGACTCTCTGCCTAGGGGAACGCAGCACCTCGTCACTTACCATACCCATTCCCCTCCAATAGGCTTTTACGATGACAATTTCACGAGATCTTAGCCAAATCTAAAGTTCTCTTTAGAATCTTTTTAATATTTCTGTAATCTATTTTCTATAACAAAAATCCAGCTCACTGATTTATACTATCTCATTAGGAACCTCCCCCACCGTCCCACGAAAATAATACCTTCAAATTAAGAACTGCAGGTGTATGCTCAAAGAAATGGCATGATTTCATGCATGAAGGAAATAAACTGTATATCACGTTTTTGGTTCCATATTCTGAGAATGGACTTAATTTGATCTTAACTCAAAATAGCTATAGAATTAAGCCCTTTATTCTGAATTCTTTGTCTGCGTTAACTTGCTGGAAACATGGTCTAATTATTTCCCTTTGTCCTGCACAGCACACTTTAGAGACTCAGAAAACATGATTTTTTTTCTTGAAGTAGTAATTGTCAGAGCCCTTGGCTGGGAGTCAGGTGGTGGCTTCTGCACATATCAGAATTCACTGTAGGCAGTGGGAGTTTTAAATCTTAAAACTGTCTAGTAGGAAAAGCAATGCTATGTGTGAGTATGTGAGTTAACTTTAATCTATTCCACAGAGGCAAGTGTTAGATCGAAATAATGACCATAATTATTCTGCATCTCATCTCATATCCAAGCCTTTGCAATGCAACATTGTAATAACCCCCCACAATGATTAGGGAAAACGTCTTTATCTTTTGACTCTGGACTTGGCCATGTGACTTGCTTTGACCCAATAAAGGAGATAGAAGTAACAGTATGTCAAGTTCTGATCCTAGGTCTCAAGAGAACTTGAATGCATCTTATTGAGTTCTTGCTCTTCTGCCAGAACCAGAAAAGAACATTCCTGGAAGTCTGTTGTTTCTGGGAGAAAGAAGAGATGTGTGCAACAGAGCTAACCCACAGGTAGATGAGAAACTCACCTGAGATGAACTGAACTCCATAGATGCATGAAGAATACAAGTTTATTGTCCTATGCCACTGAGTTTTAAGGTATCTTGTTTAGCAGCCAAGAGTAATTAGTCTGCATTTGAGGTTTCCTAAATAAAATCTACTGTGGGAGGTGACTAGTCTACTTTTTTCAAAGATTTGTATTGAAATACACAACAAAGATTTTGTTAATTAACATACAGTTTGTGAGAGACAGTTTTCTGTGCATAAAATGAGGGATGTTGCCCCCTCCCGTCCCTTGGGGACGTGAATCCCCTTTCTCTCTCTCTCTCTCCAACTTACTTAAAAAAAAAAAAAAACTGTATTTTCTAATTAAAAAAAAATATAATATAATAAATGAAGGGTGTTCAAGATATGTCATTGGGCCCACCCAAATTATTTGAGTCACTACATAGTTGATCACCCAGCTCAGCAGATTGACATCATAAGACAATGGCTAAGGATGCTTTGGTTCCACTGTCTCTCTACTTCATGTAGGACTGTGTGTCTTGGCTTGACTCTAAGATTGACTGGATTACAATAAATATAAATAAATAAATAAATGACCTCATGATTGATTTTGTGTCTTCTTGCTAAGAAATGTTTGCCTTTTTGGAAAAGTGTTCTAAGACTTGCTTCCATTGTATAATGTAGAAGCAGTCATTTAATGTTTCGGGCAAAGTACTTCTGGCTCTTCAACTTCCACAGCATGGCGTATTTTTAACCTTTTGGTGTTTGTGGTTAGTCAGTTGTGAGAGCCACTTTTTAACTGAACATTTCATTGCTGATAAAAGATTTTCTAAATCTCTTTCCCTTGCTCCTCTGCCACAGCCACAGGCAATGTTCTGTTTAATTGTTGTCTGCCATCCTGGATCATCATGTAAGGACAACAAGAACAAGGCCAGATTGTGCAGGGACCTCCAATGGACCTCCAAAACCTTTATTATTTTAGCCTCTGAGATGTGAGGATTGTTTCTTACTGCAGCTGCTGCTACTCCTAGGATCACATGTCCTTTGTTAATGAGGGTATCAGGAAGAGGCGATGTGGTGACATAGTGTCCTCCGTCTTCTCTAGTCACTGCCAGTGAATGACAGCAGCGGAACTTTGCAGCTACTAAATGGACAACTTGGCGAAGATGAGGTTGTTATATTTCTATACCAATAACTCAAATGCAGCTCTCTCTTCTCAGTTGAAAAATATCTATTGCATCTTTTCTGGACTGAGAAACATCAGCTGACAGGGTGCTAATTCTTTCTCAGTCAATAAGTAGACTGTCTTAAAGGAGAGGGCTGATTTCTCTTGACTGGGTCCTGCTCTGAAAGTGGAGAGAATATCTGGTTTAGAAGCCTCATGGCATTCAGGAATAATGACATGAAAAAAACATTTTTTTTGGAAAGTTAAGAAAGTTAAATAAACTTAGAATATTTTAATTCTAATTTTCTTTCAGCAAATAGTCTAGGCCAATCCTGGTGAGAGTCTTTGCACCCCAGCTGGAAAACTTCCCCAGCTCACAGGAAATGGTGAGTCTCAGAAGATTTTCACCTCAGGGCTGTTGAGAAAGGAGATTGGAGGATTTATGGAACACATGCATAATGCATTTCAATATGCTTTTCATGTGAGTGATCACATTTAGTTTTTCCACAATACTCTGCTTTAAGTAGGATTCTTCCTAAGAAGGATTCTTCATAAGAAATTGAAGGTTAGGGCTGGAAAATTGGCCAAGACCACACAAGAAGAAAAATCTTAGCAGAAATTCAGCCTGTTCTTTATCTTCCAGGTGTCATATCTTTCTTCTCCCACAAGCTGCCTTGTGTCTTTACCCAAGAGACTCTGCCTTGAAGCACACAGAATGACATACACTTAATTTACTTTGAGTATATATGGGCATTTTTCCTGCTGACCAAGCACAGGTGTACAAGGTTTTCATAGTATTAGGGCCCAGGCACAGTGGTTCATGCCTGTAATCCTAGTACTTTGGGAAGTCAAGGAGGCAGGAGAATAACTTGAGGCCAAGAGTTCAAGACCAGTCTGGGCAACATAGCAAGACCCACAGTCTACAAAAAATTTAAAAGATTAGCCAGGTGTGGTCTCAGTGCCAGTAGTCCCAGATACTTGGGAGGTTGAGGTGGGAGAATCATTTGAGCCCCAGGAGTTTGAGGCTGCAGTGAGCTGTGATTGTACCACCGTACTCCAGCTTGAGAGACAGAGGAAGACCCTATCTCTAACAAAAAAAGAAGGAGGAGGAGGGGAAGGAGAAGGGAGGAGAAGGAGAAGAAGAAGAAATACACAGTTTGCACTGGCCCTACAATATGTTCACCTGAAGATATCTAGTGCCTTTGCTGGTCTCCCCATTTGTCAACTTTTCCTTCTTTCTTCAGTTTTGTTTCTTGCCACCCTTTTCTTTCTTAGCATTTTCCTTTTTCTCTGGACTTTTTTCATTTAACACTGTTCTTTAGGGATTTGGTGAGAGGAAAATGAGTGAGAATTAGATCATTGAGTAAGTAAGTGAGGGAAGAAAGCTGGAGCCTGTTAGTTTTCCTTCTCCTCTTCTGATTAACCAAAATGAACTAAGTATGATAAATAGTAGCTTTGTGCTATTTTTGAAGGCCAAGTGGTTAAAAATCTGGTCAATGTACTTTCTTAAAATGCAGTTTAAATGGAGTAGAGTTTATCTCTCATCTCTTTATAAAAAGCACCCAATTGTGAAAGAAATGAGCAAAAAATCGTGTCAGCCAAGTCTCACGCACAGAAAAACTGAGTAGACTTATACAATATTTCCTAGCATGAATATTTGTGAAATGCAGACATTTTAAGCTATTTGGGTAATGTTACCACTATGCTTACATGAGAATTACACTAAACTTCAATCCCCAACAAATATGGTTGGAAGATATGTTCATATTCTTTAATGCATACCTTTTGCAGAAAAAATAGTCACAATTTAGCTCACTGTTTTAAAAATGTATCCAGAAGTCAGAGTAGGAAGTTTCAGGTTGGGTTTAATCAGGGTATAAACAATGATGACACGGATAAAAGTGTTTTGTTTTGTTTTGTTTTTCCTTCTTTCTGCTTTAATGTCTGTACTCCAGCATTCAAGATAACAGCCAGAATTCTGGGCATTGTATCTAAGCATGGAAATGAACTGTCACAAAAAGACCATCCTTTCATTTTTAAAAAATTTAAATTCAAGGGGGTTCATGTGCAGATTTGTTACATGGACATATTGCTTGGTGGTGAGATTTGGGCATCTATTGAAACTGCCACCCAAAGAGCAAATATGGTAATAACAGGTAGTTTTTCAACACTTACATTTCTCCATTCCTCTCTGCTTTAGGAGTCTCCAGTGTCTATTGTTCCCATCTTTTTGTCCATGTGTACACTGTATTTAGCACCCACTTATAAGTGAGAATATGTAGTTTTCCGTTTCTGGGTTAATCTGCTTGGAATAAGGGCCTCCAACTATGTCCATATTACTTCAAAAGACATTATCCCATGCTTTTTTATGGCTGCACAGTACTCCATGGGGTGTATGTAACACATTTTCTTTATGCAATCTACTGTTGATGGGCACACAGATTCGTTCTGTGACTCTGCTACTGTGAATAGTGCTGTAATAAACATACAAGTGCAGGTGTCTTTTTTTGGTAGAATGAGCTATGCTCCTTTGGGCATATACCTAATAATGGGATTGCTGAGTCAGATATTAATTCCATTTTTAACTCTTTGGGAAAATCTCCAAACTGCTTTCTACAGGGACTGAACTAGTTAGTGGAAATGACTTACTATTTAAGAGCAAGGAGACTTCTCCCAGAGAACCCTCTGCAGAAACTCTAAGCTTCCATTGGTCTGTGTCACATTTCACTATCATGCCTAAACAAGATAGATGAAAACCCATTTATCACTGATGTTGGAATAGGACTGCCCTCTCTAAGATATATATATGTAAATTATATCAGGTTCTGTCAACAAGAAAGAAGGGCACATATCCGTGGTGTAGGAAAGCACACAAGACTGCCACAGCCTTGGAATTTATTTGCATATTACAGTTTAATTTTTCTGTTGCCATTCCTGCAAAAACTCATGAAAGTATAGTTGGTCCCCCAATAATGTTGTTTTGTTCATTGTTGTTTTGTTATAATGGTGATGAGAAAAAAATATGCTGATCTCCAGCTGGGGCCTTCTCTGCGTGGCATTTGCATGTTCTCCTCATGTCTATGTGGATTTTCCCTGGGTACTCTGGTTTCCTTCCATATTCCAAAGATGTACAACATTGGTGTATCTAAATGGTTCTAGTCTAAGTGAATGTGGGTGTGAGTGTGCCCTGTGAGGAAATGACTACCTTCTAGAGTTGGAGCCACCCTCGTTCCCTGAGTTACTGGATATGTTCTGGCCCCTTGAGATTCAGAAATAGAGTAAGTGGGTTGAAAAATGAGTAAATGAAAATGAATGCACATTACTGCAAAATAAAAATTCATCAGATATACAATAACCATACAAATGCATGAAAACAAATTATACAGTACAAAAGCACTCAGTGAGCCTGTCATATTTGTGATTGTATTTGAACTTCATGGTGGTAGATGGTGTTCCTGACAATCTTCACTTTGCAACATTTATTCCTGTTTTTAACCCATCTCCACTATGGCTGCTGACACTTACTGCTTCACTCAGGACTGGATAAGTAATTATCTTGGCTTTTAAAAAAATCTATCATAAATGTATATATAGATCACATTTGTTTTTATGTTTACTATTAAATATCAAAATAGTAGTATTTTTGGTCTTTATTTAGAAATTTGCTGAGGTTTCTGTGACCAGAAACATGCCATAGAAGCATAACTCTTGCTTATACCAATTAGCCTACAGTAAAATTGGTTTAATTGTATGTCATTTTAATTAAAGTCACAGTTTCCAAGAACCTATTGATGGCACTAAGTGAGGACTTACTGTATGTAGATGTAGTATTCGTTTGCATAAGAGAAAAAAGTTTTGATTCTTATATTGTTAGAATCAGCAGGAAGTGGCTTCTTGAATATTAGTAATACTTTTGAGAAAATGAATTTTGCTTCAGATAATGAATAAAATAATCAATTCCTTGTACTTTATTCTTACCTTTCTTGGTCATATTTCTTGTTTGTTTTTGCTCTCTCATTATCTAAAATAGTGTCACCTTTAACATAAAGATAGCACCTTGTTCCATTTTGCAATCCTCACATAGCAATATCATCATCATCATATGTTTAACTCGCTCTAGATTGATTAGTCATGGCTATGTATTATCAAGAATAATGTATTATATATAGAGAGAAAAATTACTCTGGACAAGAAGAAACATATGCATATGTGTGTGCTGTAGTGGAGGATAGTCATTGAAGATTCAATTTTCTTAGACCAAAGAACAACATTCAGAAGGTATTCAAGTAGGTGCAGAGATCAATGAAAGGAAGGAAACATGAGTCAAGGATGAATGGCACAATATGTCCTTCAGTACATAGTCACCACAGGGAGTCAGCCTAATGGCTGTCTTATCACACTCTGCTGCTCATAGGTATTGGAGGACATATGGTACATTTCACCCTGAACTGTGAATTTCCTGGAACAGCTGTAATGTTCTTTTAATGCAGTTTGTGTGGACAGTTATATATAAACAGAGATGTTTAAAGCATCCCATTTTTTCCCACTCACAATAATCAAAGGACATTTATATGTTGTTAATGTATGTTTTAACTATGAAATTTTTCATTTTGAAGTTATTCCTGCCCAAGCACTCTTCTTGTCTCTCTCTCTCTCTCTTTCCTCACAAATCTATTGTTTTTTTTCTTTCTGTCTTAGTTTAACTTCCTCTTTCTCTTTTCTTGTTTTTTGTTTGTTTTTGTTTTGTTTTGTTTTTCTAGATGGCAAATCATACTATTGAGAGAAAGAATGAAAAAAATTTAAGGTTTTTAAAAGAGACAGCTTGTATATCAAAACTGTTTATATACATTTTATTTTTAAAATGATATTGAATAAAATTTTAAGCTCAGTCTTAATTTTGGAATCTCAAACATATTAGCTGAAGTAATCATATGTGCCTAAAGTCTCCTGAAGAGTCAATTTTTCATTAGGAACGTTTTATATTTGCTCTAAATTCAGCACGACAAGTTCTGATTTGCCACCTGTGACTTTAAAAATAGCTTAATAGGATACTTAGATTTGAACAAAACATATCCTAATTGTGAAAGTGAGAAAAAATTCTAGATAAGGGTTAAGTGGAAAGTAAATTATGATAAAAATCATATAAATCAATAGTCAAGAATATGTATGAAATATATACATTCAGGGAGACATGTCTGATTGGAAATTAATTTGGCATAGGTGTAACTGCTAAAGAGATATAGTTTACCTAAAATCAATGAATATGATTAATAGCTCAAATAAGGCACAAATGACACTATCCTAGAGAGTATTTATTTATCATGGATGTTGGGGAAAAATAAAAATTTACAGCCCCGAATAAGGGCTCAAATAATTGTTTACTTAAATTAGCAATGGCTCAATATTTTTACAAATGCTAATATGTAATAGACCACAAATGCTAAGAAATCACATGAAGGCATTTTGTTACACTTTTAAATTATAATTGCCTCATTATTTTATACATAAAATACAACTTACTACTGCAACCATTTAAAAGATACACTTTGCTGGCATTAAATATAGTCACAACATTGTGCAGTAATCACCACCATCCATCTACGGAGCTTTGCCATAATCTTCAACTGAAACTTTGTACCCATTAATCACTAACTTCCCATTCACAAATACCCATAGCCCAAGGCAACAATCATTCTACTCTCTTTTCTATGAATTTGACTACTCTAGGAAACACCTGTGAATGGATTTATGCAGTATTTGTTCTTCTGTGAGCATAATGACCTCGAGGCTCATCCATGATGTAGCATATGTCAGAATTTCCTTCTTTTTTAAGGTCGAATGATACTCCATTGTGTGAATACACCACATTTTGTTTAAACTATTCATCAGCTGCTGGATGGATCAACTTTTGGCTATCATGAATAATGCTACTATGAATGTGAGTGTACAAAAAAATGTATTCAAGTTTCTACTGTCTCTTCTTTTGGATATATAGCCAGAAGTGGAATTGCTGGATTATATAGTAATTCCATATTTAAACTTTTGAGGAATCTACATACTGGTTTTTACCTTGACTGCATCATTTTTCATTGCCACTAACAATGCTTAGGTTCCAATTTCTCATTTTAAATGGATTTATCTAAATTAAATTAAATATTCATGCTTCTTTTCTTTGAAAAGACATCTTCCTTTCCTTCTTTCCTTCTTACTTTCTCTCTCTCTTACTTTCTCTCTCTCTCTCTTTCTTCCTTTCTTTCTTTCTTCCTTTCTTTCAATTTTGGTCATGCTGGTGAGTGAGAGGTAGCCCTTATTCCTCCTTTTAAGATTAAGATTCAGGAATTGAAATATACACAGAAAGCTGTTAGCACAGGTAGTTGTTAACAAGACCACCTGCTCTCAGCACAGAGGTCTTTGTTTTGGTGATAAATGGAGCTATATAGGGACAGATTACGCTAGAAAGTTTTTCAGTCTTTTCTTTTCTTTCTATTTTTTTTTTTTTTCTTTTTTGGTGCAAAGGATTTTCTGACTACTCTATTGTATGCCCTAACAGATTTTCAACATAAGGCAAATTGTTTCCTGAAAGAGTGAAACAACATTAATGCTAGCTGTACTACTTAGAATTTATGGTAATGTTTTTTAAAAGTTTACTTTTACTCAGTTTCTGGTAAAATAATTAACCGAGTAAAACTAAGTGAAAGAAATGTGATAGAGGTGTCAACTTGAGAACATTTATTACTTGTCTGTCATAAGTATTTCTAAAGGTTTGTATAAGACCTTCATGACAAGTAAATTTCTGTATATTCATTAAAGTATGACCAAAAAACCAATATTCATTACTCAGTCTTTTGCTATATTAAATAATATTTTGACATACTTTGTAATTTGTATATTAACAGTGATGCACTTTCTTCTTTCTTCAATTAGTCTATGAAGAGATTTTTTAAAATTGGCATCAAGATTCCAGTCACAAAATTGACAGTCTTTAATGCATGTGTGGCATAGGAAACAGCTCAAGGTGGAAAATTCCAACACCTGACTTATCGGCAGAGCTCTCTCCTATCTGGTTACCCCCAACCGCAGGCAAATGATTTAACTTTTCTACTGCTAACTAGTTATCTACAAAATGAAAGTGTGTATCTAAAACTGTGCTTCTCAAACTTTAAAATACATGCAAATCACCCAGATTTTTGTTTAAAAATGCAGATTCCGACTCAGTAGGTCTGCAATAGGGTCTGGAATCATGTATCTCTAAAAAGCTAGCAGGTTATGTTGGTGGTGTTGGGCCAATTCATGAAAAAGGGCTAATCTCAGTTTCTCACATTCCTTGGCTGAACAACAGAAGCACATCAAGGGATTTTCAAAATACCAAAACCTGGGTCCCATTCAATACAACTGATTGAAACTCCTAGTGTGGGGTCCAGGCATCAGTATTTTTAAAGTCTGAAGCCAACATTGTGAACACTTGTATAGGATAATACCTGATTTTTGCTCACACTCTATGATGACCTTAATAGACAAGAAATATTTTGTAAAATTATGTATTCTACTGCAAAATGTGACAAGCTGCCATGGATAGGAGACTGAATAAGAAAATGGATAATTTTTCAGATAGTAAATTTATGTGAATGATAAGTATCTTTAGTCAAAAAAAAAAAAAAAAGAGAGAAAAAGTAAGAAAATTGAAAAATGTAATTGAATACCACCAAGAGTACCAAAGGGAGACTAAGAATCTATGGCTTGGTGCAGAGATTGTAACATGAAGCAAAGAAAAGACAAAGGTCAAGGCCACATTTAATTAATCATGGGGAAAGCCACATGTAATTAACAGCTGTGTGGAACAAATATCCATGTCTGTGTGCTTGTAAAGATGAAATAGATCTGCTCAAGGGTGGACCACAGAAGAATGTTCAGTTTCTCTTAGCTGCGCCAAGCAATCCTCTGGTCTCACGGGACAATGAGTATCTTTAGAGCACCAGAATTATAGTTACAACCAAGCTCTTACTCCTGCACTTTCTGTCCATCCTCCTTCTTTAAGTTTTCTTCTTGACACTCATCACATTCTGACATACCATGGTATATATTTCCTTTTTTTACATAAAAATGTAGTGGCAAAAACTTTTGCCTAAATTCCTTACTATACCCAAGGTGCCTAGAGCAATTCCTAGCACAAAATATCTGTTGAGCAAATATTTATGAACAAAAAAACAAATAAAATAAGACCATTTGGAATAGAATAACAAAATATGGTACAGCAAAATAAGAAGAGAGAATAAAGAATGTAATTTAAGAAAACCTGAGTTCATACTGACTCCTCCTACTGACTGGAAGAATCTTTGTGTGGTTTTTATAAGAAAGGTTGCCTTATAAAATGTTGTGTCTTGATTTTAAGATGTTTGTATCATAACGTTATTACCAAGTAACAAAATATAATTTAAAATTCAAAAAAATGGTGGAAAGTGATGGCTCATGCCTGTAATCCCAGCACTTTGGGAGGCTGAGGATGAAGGACTGGAGGATCATTTGAGCCTGGGAGTTAGAGACCAGACTGTGCCACATAGCAAGATCTTGCTTCTAAAAAAAAAAAGAAAAAAAATCAAATAATTAACTGAGCATGGCATGGTGGTGCCCACCTGTATCCCAGTTACTCAGGAGACTGAGGTGGGAAGATACCTAAACCCAGGAAGTCAAGGCTGCAATGAGCTGTGACCATGCCACTACACTCCAGCCTGGGTAACAGAGTGAGACCCTGACTCAACTAAATAAATAATTAAATAAACTAAAAAGTTATAAGTAAAATGTTTAATATACCATATGAAGTACTTAATAAGTGATTGCAATCCTTAACTGACTTTAACTGAAGAAAATCATTTTTGCATATTTATAAGATGAACTAAAAAATTTTCAAACTATGGGGAATTTTTTGCTTTTCAGAGAACTCAATAATTTTCTAGATATTATTTAAACCCTGTAGGACACAGTTTATCACACCATGAAAAATAAGAGCAGATTCTTATTCCAACTGCTCTAGAGGAATTTAAGGTGGCAATAATGAGAATACCACAAGAAGCTAAAAAGAGCAACTCTTTCAATGTTCTTCCTCTTGAGGCCATGTGAGTCACAGGTGAGTTTAATTTAATCTATGGTGCTTTATCATTATAGAGCATGACTTCTTCCCTCAAAAAAATGATTCAAGAGGAAACACCAGCACTCCTAGTGTGGTTTACACTTATTTTCTGCTTTAATGGGATTTTTGTTAGCCTAAAAGCTTCTTAAGCAATTTACGAGCATCTGCTTAATTGACAATTTCTTGATGCTGTTTACTGGCACACTATTATTTTGGCTTTGTTTTTTTAAAATTTTCTATTCTTTGAAGTTTGTACAGGAGGAGAACTATCTGACCACAGTAGCTGAATTTATAGACTCTAAAAAACTGTATTTTATGGTGTCTATAATGACTTTTTAAAAGCTTTTTAATTTTTAAAACTTTTTGACAAAAACACACACATTAGCCTAGGCCTACACAGGGTCAGGATATAATGATGTTTTGCAAACTTGATCTTGTCAGTGTGTTTAGGTAATTATAGCTTCCTTTCTATGTAGCTATACCTTTGTTCTGATTTTGTCCACAGTATTCTATATCAGCACCTTTTTGGTTTTGAAAACATAGATTAACAATTATCTTTTGTTTCTTGAAATACTGCTGAAAATAGACAGTAAAGTTAACCCAAGTTAACAGGCACTTGAATTAAATTGTGAATTTTAAGGAAAATATATTCTTATTTGTGTTTAATAATGTGGTTGAATCAATGGAAAAAAGGAGGTGACCACTTATAAAGAGAGGGTTATTTCCCCTCCATTAAGTTTAATTGCAAACATTTCAGACATAATGAATCACTGCTGACCCGAGGCCACTTCGTCGTCACTCTGTGGTCACTGTGGTTGCTTGTGGGTGCAAGTTTTGTATCTTCAATTAGTTGTGGAAAGAAAATTGTAAGCATAATTATGAATAATGTAGGAACCCTTTGTAAGTTGCTCATGAAGCTGGCAAAGAAAAAAGAGCAAATAACTTTTTAGAACCCTTTGGTTTGCTAAAGCCTAAAATTTTTACATCATAGCAGTTTAAAAAAATGATCCCTTTATTTTTGGTTCTTCGTCTTAGTCAAGTGGAACCATCTGAAAAGCCATTTGTGAGAAACGTTGAAATGTACTCTGAGCAAACCACTGTAACTATATTTTAGAACTGTTTTTTGCAAAGCCCTGGGCAGTTCAAAGAGCCAAACAAACAAACAATATAAACTTACTTTAGTTATTCTCAAGCCTATAACAATCAGAATAAAACAAAGCTGGCTGATTTGGGTTGATTGTAGAGATAATGCAGCAAGAGTTGTCAGTACAAGTCAGAATTTACTAATCATTAGAAAAGAGAAACAAAGTCATGACAAATGGAGTGATGAGGTTATGCTAGTTGAAGCATTATGAACATTCACATGTTTTCTGAAAGGAAAATTTTAAATAGATGTTAGTAACTAGAGTCAGAAGGCAAAGTTGAACAGAGGGAAATTACAGCAGTGAAATGACCAGAATAAATTTTCTTTGTTGGTGGATACCATAAAATAATTTAGTTTTATACTTATTTGGGCTTGAATTCAGTGTTTAAGTCATGACAATAGAAATAATAGGGATTGAGAAGTGGAACTTACTTAACTGATTATGAACAGAAATTATTGCTAATTCTAGGGAATACATAGCTTCAAGGATCTGGCATAGATATAGTCTTAGATTACAAAATAAAGTAGAATAGAAAAAAAAGATCAAAACACACACAGAAACCCTCAGATATATTTCTGTGTATATAAGTACGCATATAAATACAAAAAAGAGAAAAATAACAAATGATGGAAAATAACTGAAGTGATTACTTACAAGATGGGAGGTTGAACCTGGAAAAGGAAACTTTTATTATATAATTATAATATTTTAGCAGAAGTTGGGTACTGATTTTATAATTATTTTTAGCAAACTATAAAAAGATAAAAGGGAAAATAAAGTTTAAGCCCTTGACACGGAAAATGCAAAGCTAGAAAGTGATTAATATTTCCAAGCTTCAAAGAAGGTAGGACGACTCAAGGCAGCACATAGACAAGTCAAAGCTTTGAACTTCACTAGCACAAGCCTCCTTCATGGCCTTGAACTTACTTGTTCCTTTGCTTTCCCCCCCAGTCATGTGGCTTACAGTTTTCCCCACAGATATTTACAAGATAGATTTCCTTCCCCGCATTTTTGTCTCTATGAAATATCACCTAGTTGGAGGATCTTACCTCACTTTCTAAAATATTAACTGTCCTCTTTCCCCCATCCCATTACCCTCAATTAATTTCCTTCATAACACAAATCACAATGTGACATCAATTTAGTTATCAGTTAAGTATGTGTCTCTAGCTCTGGAATGTAAGTTCTGTGAGGGCAGGGGCTTGGCTTTTTCTCTGCCTTTTCCAGTACTTCCAACACTGTTGGGCACAGAGCATTGGCTCAAAAAGTGTATTAAGTAGCCGGGCTCGTTGGCTCAGCCTGTAATCCCGCACGTTTGGGAGGCTGAGGTGAGTGGATTGCCTGAGCCCGCGGGTTCGAGACCCGCCTGGGCAGCGAGACCTCATCTCTACAATAAATCAAAAAATCAGCTGGGCGTGGTAGCGCATGCCTGTCATTCTGGCTACTCCAAAGGCTGAGACGGAAGGATCGCCGGAGCCCAGCCGGTCAAGGCTGCGGTGGCCGGAAGCGGCCACTGCACTCCAGTCTGGGTGACAGAGTGAGACTCCAACGCAAAAAAAAGTGTATTAAGTAAGAAGAGGCAGGGTACGATGGCTCACACCTATAATTCCAGCACATTAACAGGTCAAGGTGGGAGGATAGCTTGAAGCCAGGAGTTTGAGACCAGCCTGTCTGGTCCCCAAAACAAGACTCTATCTCTACCAAAATAATGGTAAAATTAGCCAGGCGGGATGGCACACAACTGTAGTCCCAGCTACTCAGGACGCTGAGGCAGGAGGATTGCTTGAGTCTAAGAGTTCAAGACTCTAGTAAGCCGTGATCTTGTCACTGCACTTCAGCCTGGGTGACAGAGTGAAGAAAAAAAAAAAAAGAAGCGGGGGAGGGAGAATCTTAGAGATGCTGTCTTAGAGATACTGTTAGGAGATGCAGTCAAATAAGATAGAATCAAAAGTAGATGGCAAATGCAACAGAACAAACTCTTAAATGATAAATTGACTCACTTATAAGTAATCTTTGCATTGTTTCTTATAATTTTTATCTCAGGGATATTTATATTCTCCTCTAGATATTAAATAGAGAATTTTAAACTAAAAATCAATATAAACAGAATTATGGCTTAATATTAAGTCTGGACTGTCTCTTCTTGGGAAGGGTTCTCTTGACTGTGGCCCCTAATTTCTCATCATTTCTGCCTTAGAGAGCGTGAAGGAAGAAACAATGACTTGTGAAAGTTGTTAAGGCTCAAAAGCAACCTATGGCAAAAATGCAGTAAATTAAAAATATCTCTCAATCATAATGGTGAAATTATATTGTCCTTTTCTTCACAGTTTCTTTTTATTTGGTGATTTATTAGACAGCTCTTTAGGTATACAAGAACAAACACACACTCAAATGTGTGGAATATTAAATTTTAAAACTATAGTTACAGTGTTTATATCTTATTGGAGAAATTTTACATAGTAAATTAAAATCAATGTGAAATTCTGTCCATAATTGTTCAAAATTGTGGACATTGCAAATTCTCTTTCCCTTAAAGCAACCTGGTGGCACTGTGCATGTCAGCTTTTATGACAAACAACACCTGCTTTGAATACAACAAATGGTGAAAATAGAATTTTCCAGAACTTCAATTAAAATGCAAATATGAGGAGGAAAATTTATTGCTGTTTCTATAATATGAGGAAACCTATGGGATACTGATGCTTTATTGCTCTTTCTTTGCAGGTTGTCTCATCAGTACACCAAAAATTAATTTGTTTTGTTTTTGGTTAATTGAGTGACTGAATTTATACATAAAGGTCATGTAACATTATTTTTTAAAATAGCAAATAAAATTGTGAATTTAAATTGTAAAGTGCTTTGAATAAGCATATGGAAGAGTAGTGCTATTATTATAAATGTTAGACACCAAAATGACTACAGTAAAAAAAGAGAATGAATGCTCAGGTAAATATAAATCATTGACTGAAAGATTATCAAATAAAAAAACTTGCCTAAATTTGAATAGGTAAAAGAGTTTCTAATCAGAGGGTGTGTGTGCATGTGTGTGTATGTGTGTATGAATCATTACAAAGAATACAGCGTAATCTTTATGCAATGAGTTAGAATCTCACAATCACACAAGCCATTTTGCGACCCCCTAAGTCCTCACTGTGTTGAAGTATGTCTAAAAATGTAAAATCATTTACAAGAGTGCAGATCTGATAATTACAGAGCCTAGAATTCTGGGCTTTAAAAACACTTATCTAATAATTCTAAAAAAATAGAAACATTTCTCTATTTTTTATGCACTTAAAATTTTGAGAACTAATCTTTGTCAATATTGTGAAAGAGATAAAATGATAACATTATTAGCACTAATATCTAACATTTCAAATGTGCTTATTTTTTGTCACATTCCAATCATGTTACACGTATTAACTTCTTTAATAATCACAATTACCCTATGTGGTATACTCTACTACAATTTCTATGTTGCTATTGAGTAACATGTGGCACAAGGAGGTTAAGTCATTTTACTAAGCAACACAGCATGTAAGTGGTAGAGGCTGCAGCTAAAAGGAAAACCAATGGAGCCTGATTTTCGAGTTTTCTATATTAGCCCCTTTAGAATTCGTTTGTGCTGATCATGTCAACCACTGTGGCAAGGTGAACATGACATAACCCAGACAACCTTGGAGTCTAGAGGGTAGACAGACAAACACTGAAACTAATGCAAAAATGATTTGGGCATAAGGTGATCAAGAAGGAGAGAGACACTATTAACCTCTACAGGGAAATCTTCACAAAGCAAATGACTCAAAGATTTGGGGGGAATAGCAGGTAAGATGATCATTCCACACTGTTCCAGTCATGTCTACAAAATCACAGAAGTTTAGCAAAATGTAGTTCAATATGGCACAAATATAGTGTGTAGGATGAGGACAGATAGACAGAGATGAAGCAGCTCAAAGGGTAGGGGCAAATCATGAAAGGGGCATTACTGGCCTTGCACAGACCACAGGCTACAGTTGTACACTGTACAGATGTTATTCTATGACTGCAAAACCCTTTTGAGTTGTGAGGGGAAAACCTACACTAATGCATAGTGAATGAGTGATCTCAGAAGGCTGTCAGAGAATGAAATAATATTAGATTGAATACAAAGTTAAACTGGCGTGCTTTAAAAATGCACAGGAACGCTGGGCTCAGTGGCTCAGTCTGCAATCCCAGCACTTTGGGTGACTGAGGTGAGTGGATTGCCTGAACTCGTGGGTTCGAGACCAGCCTGGGCCTCTTGGCGAGACCTCATCTCTACAATAAATTTAAAAAAAAGTAGCCTGGCATGTTAGCAAGCGCCTGAAGTTCCCGCTACTTGAAAGGCTGAGGCAGAAGGATCGATGGAGCTCAGCAGGTCGACTCTGGGGTGCTTGTGTGTGCCACTGCACTCCAGCTTGGGTGGCAGAGTGAGACTCCAACTAAAAAATCAAATAAATATAAATAAATGAATGAATAAATAAATAAATAAATAAATAAATAAATAAATAAATAAATAAAATGCACAGGAACATCCTAACCTACTTAAAATGTAATTGGATTTGCAGAGTTGCGGTCAAGTATGATTTGGTCTAATGGCAGAGAATATTCCTTAAGGTCAGAGGTGAACACAACACAAGCCAAACAACCTTAGAGTCCCAAGGGAAGACAGAGAAACACTGAGACTAATGGAAATTTGATTTAGGCAGAAGATGATCAGGAAGGGAAGAGATACTTTTAATCTGAATAGGGAATCTTCACAGAGCAGCTGACTCAAACTTGTATAGCATACAGAAAGATCTTAAAAACAGCCCTCTGCTATGACATTCAAACTTCACCTAGATTCTTCTCTCAGGATTCTAAACGATTACTAATATTTTTATAAAGTTTTCACTACTGAAGGCAAGGAAATCAGCTAAGAAATAAGTTACAAACTCAAGAGTAGTAGTCATCAAAAGCATTATGTTGGGGTGGTCACTTAATGTGCTGCTTGGATCTTTCAGTAGATAGTGCATTTTCCTTCATTACTTGAGATAGTGATGTCGGAAAGATCCCAGTAAGTGAAATGAACTCCAACAAGCTCAAATCAGAATGCTCCCACCACTTGACATGGCAGACAGGGTGGCTTTGGTGCAAACAGGAGACCAGCGATGATAGCTGCTGGCTAGGGCCAAAATTTTGGAGAAATCTCCAAAGCAGCTTTCAGATCAAATAGTACCACAAAGCAGACTGGAACTAGGTGTGCACTTCTTAAGGAATCAGAAAAGGTTGAGGAAAGAGGGAATAAGTTTAATGTTTCAAACCAATTGAGAATGGACAAAAATCTGTATAGTTCTTCATGGAAGCAAAATTTAAAGATCACTGAGAGAAAGATTATAGATTAGTTGATTGAGAGACAGAGAGAGAAAGAGAGAGAATTAAGTAAGCTGGGTTAAAAAAAGAATAGGAGGAAAATAGAAGGATGTTAATAAAAAAGAGAAAACATTTTTAAATGCTATATGTCTGGAATTGTTAATATGGAAATGCAAATGAGGGTAGTTCCTGACTTTCTAAAATAGTCATTTAATAAATTGTCAGCCAAGACTCAATCTCATGGTGATTTGAAGCCAAAGCGTACTTTTATCAATTGTAACAATTTGACCAATTTTATGAGTCCTAGTATAATTAACCTGTTACACAGAAAGTCACATTATTTCCTCAAGGTAAGGCTTTAACTAATATCTTCACATTATGCAAAGTTTGGCAGAGAAGAGTCGGCTATTCACATATAGATAAATGTAAAATGGAATACAGGATCTGCTTATACTTGAAAAAATATTCTATAATATTCTTCCTTAAAGGAAAATTTTTTAAATTGCATATTTCTGGAATGGGGATGGTCTATTGATTTGATTTTGTTGTTCTAGACGGAATTTGGTGTATTTATTTTGTTTTTTTGTTTTTATGGAGGCACAATTGGTTATGACAAAAGATAGTAATAATATCACATTTGCTTGCATAAGTATAAATGCTAAAATAAGTGTTAATAAATATATATTTAAATTATTGCACATCTAGGCTGGAGAATCAGTGGAATAACCTTGACCTTAATCTCTTTTTAAAAGTGCAGAACTGATTTTGTAAGAATACGTTATAACAATATCCTAGGTATCTGGGCAAGGGAGCAGAAAGGCACCTGAAGAGTTTTAGTGTCAGCTAGTGCAATGTAAAGTTGTGAAAAATGAAACAGCTAAACTATATGCATTTTTCAAAAAAAAAAAAAAAGTCCACTAAGGTACTGTTTCTTACTCTTGGCTCATAGTTTATGCGTGTAGCATTTGCCTTGCAGGATGATTATACTCTTGCCAAGTATCCTTCTTTTTCCCTACACTGTCCTTATCTCATTGCATAACTTGGCCCAGTCCAATAGCTTTGAGCAGGTCAAGAAATGTTTTATTATATTGAGCAAAGTTGTTCCTGAGTCACTTTGGCTCTTTCCATGTTTATGTCAGTGGGGCCACAGAACATGAAACTCTGGGAGGAAGGACCCTGTAAAGGAAATCTAGCATTATCCTGCCAACAAGGGACAGGTTCTACATACATATCTGTAATAGAGTGTGTGATTGTGATTTCTTGTGCTTTCAGCAAACAAGGAAATAAAAAGACAAGTGTGCACTAGATAAGATGTTGCACTGCAAAATTAGACAAAGAAGAATCTGCAAAGGTAACAGTTAACAATATAATACAATCTTGAGGTTGTAGATGAAAAGATTAATTCTCAAAATGATCCTAGTTATTCTGTGTGGACTTTTAAATAAGGTGTAAGCTTTTCTCATTTATATCTCCCAAAAAGCCTGTAAGATAGAGAGTATAAATGTGTTTCTTTTTAGAAGAAGGAATTGTGACTCAAAGAGATTGCCAAACTGATCACAGTCAGGGGAAGAGTCAGTCCAACACAGAGTCAGTCCTCTGACTTCATAGACTTTTAAAGTCAGAGTCGGATAAAAAATTTGAGGTTTTCATCTGAAACGAGGATGTGTGATATTAAGTATAAATAATTAGGAAATATTATTCCACTTGGTAAACATTTTTTATCTGAAGGGGAAATATAAACGGGTTTGAAAAGAACTAGGCATTTTATTCAGTATCCACTAATAAAATCTTGTGCTGGCTTTATCTTTAAAGTTGAGCTAAGGAAGACCCACTGTGCCTCCCAAGTGGGCTCCCTTTGAGCTCCCTTCAATGCCAAGGCTTCCCAAATAACCTGCAAAGCCTTTGATGTAGAAAATTTTAAGTTATAATTAAAATTCTGTTGATGCTAAGATAAGTTCTGTGCTAAGATATAGTCAATAAGTCATGAAGCATGCTCAGAAAGAGACTATGGCACCACATGGTAGAAGTGGGATATTGGTCAAAAATTCCATTAGCTCCCCCAACACCTATTTTAGAAATGCAATAAACTACAGCGCAAATATCATTGAAACATATTGCCACATTACAAAATAAGTGGTTATGACAGTATGATTGTTCAGATACAGATTGCATTTATTCTTATATTGATTGGTATGGAGCAAGGTCAAATACCTTGAAGTATTCAAACAGATGTCATAAATTTCTCATATTACTTATTTATATTTTTTAATCTGTGTTTCTCTACTATAGAACACATTACTATATAAATCCAAAGGGTTTTCAATGCAGAAAGCAATGGAAAAATGCATTGGGAATGCTTATATTTATTTATTTTTCAATGGAGTTTTTGTTAGCTTGTAAAACTTTTACTTTTGGAGATTGGTAAGAGTGAAAAACCTGAGACAACACATTGTATATAATGATTGCATATTTTTAATAAATGTATTTGTTAAATAAATAATGACAACAAGTAATGATATACTTAAATGCTCTAATAATATTTAACAGAATGGTACACAGATTTTGATCTTCCTTTGAACTTCAGCTGCACAGCCAGGACCTTCAGTACCAGAGCATACTGATAGCTGGAAGGTGATGTATTTAGATACATGTTAAGCCAATATTCAGGCCACATATTTCTATAGCAATATTTACAGCTCATGTTTAATACATCTTTGCTACATGGAAAGCACTGTATTAATTGCTTTACAGATACTATATGTATCTGTCTGTTTTATGCTACTATAACAGAATACCACAACCTAGGTAATTTATAATGAAAATAAATTTAACTGGCTTATAGTTCTGGAGGTGGAGAGTCTAAGATCCAAGAGATGCATCTGGTGAGGACCCTCCTGCTTCACCAACCTGTGAAAAAGAGTGGAAGAACAAATGAGGGTGAGAGAGTGCCAGGATAGAACTCATAGTCTCAAGTCCTTATATAATCAGCATCAATTACCTGAGCACCTCTACTTAGGTCTCACCTCCTAACACTGTTGCATAGAGGAGTAAGTTTTCAATACACAATTTTTGAAGGACACATTCAAGTCATAGCACTATATTATTCAAACTTCATGATGATTCCTTAAGATGATATTATTATTGTCTTCAATTTTAGCAGACAGCAAAATTTAGTTTATCATTAACTAGAAAATAATAATTAACATTAGCTAACTCAACCAGGTTAGATCAGGAGAAAATGCAAGGTTTTCAGGTGTCTGATTACAAATCCATACTCTGAACAACTAGGCCATAACACAGAAATATCATAAATTAGTTAAAATAAGAAATTCAGTTGTGAAATAAACTTAATCTAAATTATATCAAGGCATCAAACTGACTAATCAAGTTAATATATGTATAGTGGGGGAGGCAAGAATGAGATAGTTTATTTATATACACTGAGGCATTTTACTCTATGTAAAAGGCAAAATATTTTGTATAAATATTCAAGAGACAATGGAGAGTTTCCACTACCCAGGCAGATTGGAAGAGTATATGTGAGGAGATAAAAACTTATGGACAGAGTTTTGGAGATAAAGAATAAATATCTTCAGATAATCCTGTGTACCTAATAACCTAAGAAGAGAATTATTAGTTTTAGGGAGTTATTTGCGGTATTTTAAGAGGGCAAAAAAAAACCATTTAAAATTGTGTAACATAAGATTGGATGGTAAAATCAATCTTTGATTCGAAATAATTGCTAATATATAAATTGATAATCCTGATACATTGCTCATGTTTGATATTTTCTGTATTGTTATGCTTATAGAGATAATAATAAAATGTGTTGTTTGATGTTGAAAATATATATAACCATTTTTTATATAAAAACATATACACTTAAAACTATGTAATATATATGGCACTATATAAATATATATGGCAAATATTTCTATGGTCCTTTCTACATATATGAAAGACACATTCTTTTTTTAAACTTCAGAAAAATTTATCGCAAATTTCTTGACTTACATCCTATATAAAGTCAAAGCATATGACTTTTCTTTACAAAATTATAGACATAAGATAATCATATATTTTGAGAATATTTTCCAAAATATATATAAAATGTAGTGTGAGAAAAGGCAATTAGAAATTGATCCAATTCATGTAGCCCTATAGTTCTTGCTAAACCATTTTAAAATACAATGCTCTAATATGTCCAGGGAAGATTTATTAGAAACAGTAAATACATTGTTGTAACCACTGGTACTTTAGTATCTAGTGATAAATAGCTAGAGATAGAGAGAGTAGAATTAATTCAGAAGCAGTTGACTTTTCTTGGGTAGCAGATGCAGCTGACTAGCAGCCATTTAAACCAGCAGCCATGTGGCTGGACCTGACACAGGTGACCATCAAGTCAAGTGTCCAGACCTTCTTTTATCTAAACATGAGTTGTTCAAACTGAGAATTACAATGTAGTAGAAGGTTAGGTAATGGACTCAGGGAGTCTTGTGTATTTTTTTTAAATAAAATACATATGAAAAGAAGAGGCAAAATCCAAATGCATGCTAGAATTATGGGTGAATATACAGAACAGTAGACACCCCATCTATGGTTTGTTTCCCATGGTTTGTTTTGCCAAAGGTCAACTGTAGTTCAAAAACATTACATGAAAAAGTACAGACATTAAAAACTCATTCATTTTTAATTGCATGCTGTTTTGAGTACTGTGATGAAATGTCATGCTGGCTTGTTGTGTCCCACACGGGTCATGAATTGGGTCTTTGCTCAGCATCTCCATGTTGCATATTCTACCAGTCCCTTAATCATTCTGTAGCTGTCTTGAGTATTATATCTACTGTCCTGGCAACGCAGTGCTGGTGTTCAAGTCACCCTTATTTTACTTAACATTGGCCCTAAAAAGCAAGAGTAGGGATGGATGCTGGCAATTTGGATATGCCAAAAAGAAATCTTAAAGTGCTTCCTTTAATTGAAAAGGTGAAAGTCCTTGACTTAATTTGGAAAAAAAAAAGTCTTAGGCTGAGGTCATTAGGATTTATGGTAACAATAAATCTTCTATCCATGAACTTGTGAAACATGAAAAAGAAGTTTGTATAGTGGGTTCCAGTATTATTCATGGTTTCCAGCATCCACTGGGGGTCTTGGAACATATTCCCTTAGAATAAGAGGGAACTTCTGTGGCTGCCTGAAAACTTTCGTCTGAATCATAGATTTGTGGGAAGTAAGAGTTGGCCACAGTGGGATTTATAGGGACTTGTAGACAGGTTCAGAAAACAGAATATATTTCTAAACGTGAATAGAGACTAAAACATTGAATGGCATCATCCTAGACCATTAATATCATAGAAAAGCTGATAAAAAGCTGCTAATGTAGCCACCTTATAATGCTGGGATCTCAACAGTGTGATATTTGGGAATTCAGTTTAGGATTCTGGCTCATTCTGCCTTGTGTGTCTGTAGAGCACATTTTTACTTCCTGTTCTCCAAAAATGGGGACTTTATGCAGGTCTTCAGGCAGGAGAGGTGAGGGGAATTATATCTTTGTTGATCAGTCTATTATCTACACTGCTTCCTCATTAATTGTTCACTGCTACCTATTTAATCTGGAATTTAAAAAAAAAAAAAAGGAACCTTTAGTAACTGGGTGTTACCAATATTTTTCAGCTTCATTTCCTCTCATCACTATCAAAAGACCCAACCAAGATCCAGCTGAACCAAAACACTAACTGGACCCAAAATGCACAGGGGCATTTCATGCCTCTGCACTTAAATCCAGTGCCTGTCTTTTTCTACTGTTGATTCCTCTCTTTGTAAACTGGTAAACTCTATTTGTTTATAAGTCCCTACATGTCACCATCTCTGTGAGGCCTTCATTGACACTCCCACCTCAATCAACAATAAGATGGCTTATCTTTTCTGCCTTCGTGATCCTTCATAAGGTTGTCTCTTCTGTTATATAACTTTATATAACTTTGTATTCCAAGTGTCCAGTCCCATATGTGGAACATGGTAAGAGATTAATCTGTATTTGGTGAATGAATAAATATCCATAATCATGGCTAAGATACACACACACACACACACACACACACATATACACACATACATATATGTATAATTATCATGAATATTTGTTGGATGTATTTATTTGATTGTTCCTCCTTTTTTCCCAAAAACTGATAACTATTAATTAATGCACCAACACTACAATATTGAAAGTGAATTTGTGCATGATATAATACAATCATCATCATTTAGTACACATGATGTTTTGAGCCTGGCAAATATCTGCTTGCCTAAGCTGCTCTTGATGAGTTATTATTTTAGTCTGCAAGACAGTAAAGAAAAATGATCTTTGTGTATATTTATAAATGGTTTCTGTATTGTGTGTTTGTGAGTTTTTTATGGAGAGAAGAAAAAGCAATGCTGTGGGAAACACAATAGAGAGAAGATGAGAGAATTAAATTATAAAATGAAGAAAAATGTATCCTTAATATTTTCTCAACTATAACTTTGGCTCAAAGGGAATCAGATGTCTTCCAAACAGTAGAGAAAATAGACTCAAGTCTCACAAATTCATTTAGTCAGTCATTCATCTTACAGGAAAAGAAAAAAATACAATCTCAAATTGTTTTCAAATTTTAAAAATAAGCAAATCTAAATTAAAATGAGCAATATACTTGAATTTTTTTTAAGTTAAAAAGAGAATAACTACCCAAGATAGGTTAAACTGTTGACCTTTGATGTTTTGTGGAATTGTGGTCATCTTCCTGCGAATGAATAAAGAATTTTCCTTTACCCTTTCAATACACACTGTAAATTAGAACACTTTTCTTGGTGTGTAGTTTTTCAATCACACTACTACTGCAATAGATAATCAAAGAGGGACTGAATTCATATCTTATGAAAGTAATCATAAATAGATATTTCATATTAATGTTGGCAAGTGTGATCTGAAATATTGGACATATGTGTAACATAAAAAGATTAAGTTGACATCTGTGTTTCCGATAGTGAGGTGTGGATTCCAGACACAGAGAATTAGGAAACGATGTTGCTGGAAGTCAAAGTAGAGTGTTAAGAGGAGATTGGGGAATTAAGGCAATGGCTAGATTTTATGAAATCTTCTTTTGTGGGCCCATTGGGCTTGACAGTGTAATACACATGCATTTTTATTTATTATTGCTAACGAAGGAATATAACGCATATTAGTCTTACTGTGGGTAGTATCTTCCTTAATATAATCCTGTAAAATATGCACTCTTTAAATCTTTTTATTAGGCATGCAATTTTTTATGAGCCAAGAAATATGTATATTCCTCAATTTTTTAGCCTATATTTAAAATACCATTCCTTCCACCAGAATATGAAATACTTATGGGCAGGGAATGCACTCTTGGACTGACTAATAGAGCTTACTTTTTAGGCCTCTATGCTGTTGAAGGCCCACTCTGGCTATGCCCCAACTCTGCCCTTTCTTGTGTAGCAGAAAGTCTGTAAGGCTAAGGGGATGTGCCCTCTTGGGACCTGTGCCCCATCCCTCTTCTTTTTTCACTATGCCTCTAGTGACAGAAAATGAACATGAACTCCAGAATCTATATTCGAGGTCTGGATATGATCTAGCTCTGCCCTCTTTCCTGGTACCTTATCCCTTGGTCAACAAGTCAAGGAGTCAAGCACTTGTCTCATTTTATTTTTTTAACTTATCAATCTCATCTTTGTCTCAGGATCTGGTACTGGGTGTTTCCTCTGCCTTCTATGCCAGGATTTCCATCCCGAAGACTGGATTCCTCCCTGTGCTCAGGTTTTCACTGAAATACCATCTCCTTAACGATAATTTCTCTGACCATCTATGGCAAAGTAAATTTTTTTAAGCATATTTTTTATTTTAAAAATTGTGGGGTACTGTTAAGGGTTAGGTATACAAATATGCATTGTGCAGGTACCCTTGTTGAGGAGGTGTGCCCCCCCATCCCCAGACAGATATTGACTACTATTAACCCCACCTCCCTTCCCCTCTGTGCTCCACCATAGTTTCCCACCACTGTCAATCCTTTCCTTATAGTATTATGATAGTTGTTCAAGGTCCACTTATGAGTGAGAACATGTGATACTCAGATCTTTGTTTCTCTGAGAGATCACTCAGTATTAACTCCAATTCCATCCAGGTTGATGTGAAATTCATGATTTTATTCTTTTTTATGGCTGCGTGATATTCCATTGTGTATATGTACCACATTGTTAAATCCAGTCCTCTTTTGATGGACAGTATGGTTGGTTCCATGATCTTGCTATTGTGAATAATGCTGCGATAAACATACATGTGCAGGTGTCTTTTTAATAGAGTTATTTGAGTTCTTCAGGGTATATTCCCAGTAGGGGGATTGAGGGGTCATATGGAAGGTCGATTCTTAGAGCTTTTAGGTATCGCCACACTGATTTCCAAAGAGACTGCAATAGTTTACACTCCCATCCACAGTGTAGAAGTGTTCCCTTTTCACCATATTCTCTCCAGCATCTGTAATTTTTTGAGTTATTAATAATGGCCATTCTGACTGGAGTTAGGTGGTATCTCAGTGTAGTTTTAATTTGCATCTCCTTGATGACTAGTGAGGTTGAACATTTCTTCATGTATCTATTGGCCGCTCGTATGTCTTCTTTTGAGAAGTGTCTGTTCATATCCTTTGCCCACTTTGTAGTGGGATTGTTTGAATAGCCAGAACAATCCTCAGCAAAAAAATAAAAAATATAAAAGTAGGAAGTATCACAATACCAGACTTTAAACTTTACTATAAAGCTACAATAATCAAAACAGCTTGGTATTGGTACAAGAACAGGCATATAGACCAATGGAAAAGAATTGAGACTCCAGAAGCAAAACCCCAATTTCTCAACCAATTCATCTTCAACAAAGCCTCCACCACCCACCACTGGGGAGAGGAGAACCTATTCAGTAAATGGTGCTGGGAAAACTGGTTGACCACATGCAGAAGATTCAAACAGGACTCCTATCTATCCCCATACACAAAAATTAACTCTAAATGGATCAGAGACCTAGATGTAAAATCTCAAAACATAAGAACTTTAGAAAATGCAGAACACACCCTTATAGAAGTTGGAACTGGCATCCAACTCCTGAGCAAAACCTGAAACACACGGGCCATAAGAGATAAGATAGACGAGTGGGACCTCATTAAACTGACAAGCTTCTGCAAAGCCAAAGAAACCATCAAGAGAGCAGGAAGACAGATCACAGACTGGGAAAAAGTATCTGCCAACTCCATGTCTGATAAAGGCCTAACACCTAGGATCTGCAAGGGACTGAAACGTGCTGAAAAGAAAAAAACAAAGTAATTATTTTGTTTCTTTTTCTTTTACTTTTTTTTTCTCTCTCTCTCTTTCTCTCTCTTTGTGTGGAATACATATTTCATGACATCGAAATTTTGACCTCTTTATTACTGTTTAGTCCTCTGTAAATTTTTAGTGCCCAGAATATCAGCTAAAACACGAGACAGAGTCAATAAATATTTGATGAATCAATGATCATTGAATGGATTATCTAGAACAATCTACATGTTCAATAATGTATAATGTTTGAAGAAATAAATCAATAAATCAGCAATGGAATGAAAAGTTACATCATTCTTCTGACTCCAAAGGGGATGTGCCCACTGGGGGCCTGTGCCCAATCCCTTTTCTTTCTTCACTATGCAAAATAATATGTTGTTTGTCAGTGTGAGTACCAAAAGGTCATTTTGCTATCACCCATTATGGTCATTTCTCTGTTACACATTACTGGTGCTTATGCTATGAACCCTACTGGATCCCTACTCTCTTACAAAGTATGAGGCAAGAGGATGGTTGTACATTGTAAAAATTGTTGCAAATTCTTTACTTTCCTGCTCTTGCATTGTGACAAGACAGATCTTCCCAGCAATAAGTGAAGACTATCTCTCTTCCATTTGCATCTAGTCAGCCATGTCACATGCTTTGACCAAAAAGTCATTAGCAAATATACCAACTGAGAAGCTTTCCTTCTCCTGCTGCTCTGGAAAACCCTGAGACCACCATGTAGGAAAAGTGTGGACATTCCACTAGGTGATTAGAAACATGCGGTCATGTCCCTCTATTGACCAAGGTGACTGGCTATCACCTGCAATTTGCATAGGAATGACACAGTCCTAGATTATTCAGCCATCAGCTGACCTGCTACGTAACAACAGGCACATGGTCAAATCAGCAGCTAGCAGCTGAACTGGCTCAGTCCAGAAGAATTATCTAGCCAACCCAAAGAATTATGAGTCATATCCATGGTGGCTGGTGTTTTAGGTTACAATTTTTGTGCAATTTGTTATATGACAAAAACCAACTGATATTGAGACTTTTAGAAAAAAATTAAAGACAGGTCCTGCTATTACTGTGTGTCCTCATAAATTCAGACAGATTTTTAAAGTGTCAATATTGCACTCAAATATAAAGAAGAAGTCACTTTGCTTGGCTGTTTTTATAGACCTCTTTAATAAAATACTTCATTTATTTGATAAAAGAAAAAAAGATTAAAATTTTTCTTAATATAGTTGAATTTGATAATGAATCATTTTTAAGTACTTCATAGGTATATTTGAGTGACTAATTGAAAACAAGTCCCAAGTTGTATCATTAAAGGTTGAATGAAAATAGATGAAAGCCAAGATTTCTCCTAATGCTGACATCACAGGGTTTATTATGAACATATTAAAGTTGGAATAAACAGCAGTGGAATTGCAATTTTAGAATGAATTATTTAATCCATGGCTCAAATTAATTTTGATATTGTAAATGATATGAAAGTTATGACTGAGCATTGCATCATTTTAATATCATTAGATAGAATATTTTGATACACTGACAAACAACATATTATTTTGCATAAAAATCATTGAAAGTTTCTCTGAGGAAAGTTTTGGCCTCTGAGCATATTTCAGTGAATGATTCCAATATCACACTAATCTGATACATGAATTTGAATTGCTAATATTATAAAATTGTACTGCCCATTCTGCTTCTGTTGTTGCTCACTTCTGGTAAAGCAGATGTCTATTATCATCTTGCCACGTATACATTAAACTGCTCATCTTGGGCATGAAAATATTAAATAGCTTTTTTTTTTTTTGCTGTTGTCGTTACATTGGCGAATACCTAAGCTGCAATGCTGAGGCAGATTTTTGTCGTAATTTAATTTATGATACTGCTATATATTCACTCCTAACATTCCTCTAGCTCATTTGCATACTTTTAACTATCCTGCCGATAGCATTATGTTCAGTCTGTAATATTATGCCTTTCCAATAAGAAAATCATGTATGCTATTCCTATGTCTCATATGAGTGGTCTGTTCAAGCCATTCTAAAGTGCCATCTGTCAGTATAGGCACTGTCATTGGAATGAAGAGGTTTCCTATCATTTGCTAGAAAAGAAATTGTGGGTATACAAACAACAACAAAAAGGGCCAAGTGATTGATATTAGAGTCTGTCTGCCTCTCCTTAAATTAAGTGAGGACTTCAAATTAGACAAAGAGCCAAGGGGGTGTCACATGTTTATAGACCCAGCCACTCCAGAGGATGAGGCAGGGGAATTGCTTGAGATCAAGAGTTGAGGGTGTAGTATACCATGATCATGCCTGTACATAGCTACTGTACTCCAGACTGGGCAAAAAAGCGAGATCTGTTCTGTTAAAATTAACAAAATATGATAGACTAAGACCCTCCTCACATATATCAACATAGACATCAGCCAAATTGTTTTACATTAAGACATTTTCTTCCTTCTCTCAAAAATGACATTTTAGGCTGACCTACTTATGGTGACAACCTGGATTCATTCAATCTTGGCCATATCTTCTTCCGAACCATTGTCAAATATTTATGTATTTCTACTGTGGTTGCTTTAAAATGCATTCAAAAAGTCTTTGATCCTTTCTCAAGAAATATGTCTTAACTCTTGTCTTAAATGTGAGCGGAACTTAGTAACTAACTTCTAATAAAGAGAATTTAAATGAAAGAAAAATAGTAATAATGAAGAGAAAATGGCAGAAGTGATGATGTATGACTTCTGAAGCAAGGTCATAAAAGGTGTTATGCTTTCTCACTTCCTTGCTCTCTCTTGGCTAAAGAACCCTTGGAGAAGCCAGCTATTATATTACAATGATGCTGGAGTAGTTGCTATGGAGAGGTCCACATGGCAAGAAAATAGTCTCCATATAACAGCTATTCAGTTAAGTCCTCTTGAAAGCATATATTTCAGCCTCAGTCAAGCCTTTAGACGACTGCAGACCTGACCGGCATGACGACTACAATTTTAAGAAAGAACCTGAGCTACATTCATTCGGGTAAGCTGCTCCTGAATTCTTGACCCACAGAAATCGTGCAATAATAAATGTTTGTAAGCAGGGTGCAGTAACACATACCTGTAATTCCCGTACTTTGGAAGGTTGAGGTGTGAGAATTGCTTGAGCTCAGAAATTTGAGACCAGACTAGGTAACATACTGAGACCTTGGCTCTACAGAAAAAAATCAAAAAATCAAAAATAGCCAGGAGTGGTGGCAAGTGCCTGTAGTCCAAGCTACCCAGTAGGCTGAGGCAGAAGGATCACATGAGCCCAAGAGATCAAGGCTATAGTGAGCCATGGTTGTGCCACTGCATTCCAGGTTGGGTAACAGAGCGAGAGACTAACTCAAAAAAAAAAAAGTTTGTTGTTTTTAAACTATATGCTGGGGGCAATTTGTTACTCAGCAAGAGAAAGCTAATACACTCACCAAAACAACCAGTGAATTAAATAAAGTCATTAAATATTTTAAAATATTTCTCAAATGCTAATTGTCAATATCTTTGCTCCCTTAAAAATGTGTAATTTGCCTCAAATGTCCTCTGCCTTCCATAAAATTTTCTGAGATTATTCTAGGAAAATTATAATGATATCTTAATGGCAATTGGGAAAAAGTCTTCATATATAACTGAAATTATAGAGTATGAAGTTGAAAAGAGTATACATATGTGTATAATTAAATATAAATATGTATGTACTAGGGTGGAGTTATTTTTTGGAGGTTGAATCCTTGTAGTATAAGTGTCATCCACTAGAAACCAATTAGCATCAGTTAGTGTTGTGAGAAGCTGTGTTTGACTTCAGTGATTTTTTTGTTGGGGGAGAAGACTTTTGAACACATTTGCCCATTTCGTGATGTGTGACTTACAAGCACACCTGCCCATTTTAGTTCAATAGTTTTTAACCAAAAATGCATGACCCCTGTGCCCCATTCACCTGATCTTAGCCAGAGTAGCTTTTTTTCCCTCCAGATGAAAAAAAGTCTGCAAAAGGAAACTTTTTGCCAATGCTGAAGAGGTGAAACAAAAAAATAGCAGAAGCACTAAAAGGCATCAAAACTGATGACTTCAACAACTGTTCTGAGCAGTGGAAAAACCATCTTGATAGGAGTATTGCATCAGATGGAGAGTACTTAGAAGGTGACTGAAGCTTAAACATGTAAGAATAAACAAACCATTTTTATAAATAAATTCTGGGTATAGAGTTACCTGATCTGGGATACTATTAGTACAAACTTATTGATGCATATGTCTCATTTCCCCTATATATATATACATGACCTGGCATGTGAAACTACATTTCTTTGAAAATTTGAAAGAGGAAAGAGTTTGGAATTGGGGAATGTGTTAGGTTTGGGGCTATAGAGAGAGAGAGAGAGAGAGGGAGAGAGAGAAAAAAATTAGAAATTAGCTAAGAAGTCCTACAATCAGCCATCTGCAAGCTGAAGATACAAAAATGCTAGTATCGGTCCAAATCCAAAGTCCAAAGACCTGAGAACCAGAGAAACTAATGGTGTAAATGCCAGTTCAAGTGCAGAAGATGAGATGAGATGTCCTACCTTAAGTAGTAAGACAGAGAAAAGAGAGAAAATTCCACCTTCCTCCACCTTGTGTTCTAATAAATTGTATGAAGCCCACCCACACATTGGGGAGGACACTACTTTGCAGAGTCCACTAATTCAAATGCTGATTTCACCCAGAAATACAAAAACACTCAAAAATAATGTTTACCTAGATATTCCCTGATCCAGTCAAGCTGACAAATAAAATAAACTATCACAGGGAATTATGCAAATAGTAGACTATTGCATAAAATATAAAAATGATGTGTCCCATGTAAAAAAAGGGTTAGGTTTGATTTCCTATGGCAGAGAAGGAAGAATCAGGAACTGACTTAACCATTCAAGAAAGATTATGTCAGCCGGGCTCAGTGGCTCAGCCTGTAATCCCATGCCTTGGGAGGCTAAGGTGAGTGGATTGCCTGAGCCCATGGGTTCGAGACCCGCCTGGGCAACTTGGTGAGACCTCATCTCTACAATAAATCAAAAAATTAGCTGGGCGTGGTAGCGTGCGCCTGTAGTTCCAGCTACTTGGAAGGCTGAGGTGGAAGGATCACTGGAGCCCAGCAGGTCGAGGTTGCGGTGACCGGGAGCAGCCACTGCACTCCAGTCTGGGCGACAGAGTGAGATTCCAACTCAAAAAAAAAAAAAAAAGAAAAGAAAAAGAAAGATTATGTCACCCAGGCTTATGATCATCTGTGCTTTTGCCGAGTCCTATAAAATATGAAAACTGAATTAGAGTAAAAATCATTCTCCTATTCTTTCCTACAAGCCGTTATTACCTTGTATAACATAAATTAACATCGTTGTGGAAAAAAAACCAGAGGTCATATAATGAACAGTGGCAAGAAGTTTCCAGTACCTAACTTCACAGACATAACAAAGGACAGCAGATATAAGAGCAAGAGGAGATAAAATAAGGCAGACCCCATGTGGTGACTGCAGTGGACAAGTTTCTTGCTTAAATGAGACCCTCCTTTGCAAATACTCCGAAAAACTGGTGTATTCTTAAGGTGATTAATCTTTTAGGACTTAGAAATCTCGTAGGTGATAAAAGTTCAATTACTCATAACCACAGTCTAGGATTTCTTATATATCTATTAGCGTTTGCAAATATGCTTCCAACTGCTAGATGTTTGTTTCCTTCCTTCCTCTCTCTCTTCCTCCTCTTTTATCTTTGTTCCTTTTCTTCTTCCTTACGTCTAACCTCTCCCCTTTTTCTCACATTCAACCTTTTATATTTTATGCTATAAAATATAGTGGCTCACTTTTTCTCTAGAATCTGGATGCACTGGCTAAGAGTGAGAGCTGTGATTTCTTTTTTAAAAAATTTTTAATTTTTTTTGAAGATGTGGGGTTCAATTCATGGTTAGGTATACAAATGTTCATTATGTAGGTACCTTTGTTGATGGAGTGTGCCCCCCCGCCTGCAGTTTCCCGCTACTGCCAATCCCTTTCTTATAGCATTATGATAGTTGTTGAAGGTCAACTTGTGCGTGAGATCATTGATACTCAGTTCTTTGTTTCTGTGATAGAGCACTCAGTATTATAGCCTCTAAGTCCATCCAAGTTGCTGCCAAGTTCATAATTTTGTCCTTCTTTATGGCTGTGTAATATCCCAATATGTACATGTATATTTTTTTTAATCCGGTCCTCTTTAGATGGGCAGCATGGTTGGTTCCATGTTTTTGCTATTGTGAATAATAGTGCAATAAACATGTGTATACAGGTATCTTTTTCATAGAATGATTTGAGTTCCTCTGGGTATATTCACAGTAGGGGGACTGTGGGCTCTATAGGAGGTTGATTTTTAGATCTTTTAGGAATCGCCACACTGTTTTCCACAGAGGCTGTAGTAGTTTACACTCGCACCAACAGTGTAGAAGTGCTCCCTTTTTGCCACATCCTCTCCAGTATCTGTTGTTTTCTGAGTTATGGATGATGTCCATCCTGACTGGAGTTAGGTGGTATCTCCCTGATTTCAATTGGACTTATTGCCATGGGATTCTTGTCACACATACACATCCTGTTTTGTGTTAGACATCTCAATCTATTTTCTAACTTTGATCATACCCTGTGGTCTGTCACATATCCATGGAATCTAGAAAATGTAGTAATCATCCTATGTCAGTCCAGATTTCAGTTACTGGGGGATTGAGTGTTACCTTGAAGACTTTCTCTTGCAACAGGTTGAAACTTGGCATACATTTTGACAGCCAGATGTGATATTTCTTCCTGATTGCATGGATCATAGTCACTTTAATAATGAATTGTTTTCCCAAGTAAAACTTGGTGGAGGTGCAACATCTGGTTTCTAGTGAAAAAGCTGGCTTAATTTACTCAAATCCCTGGTGTGATTTACAAAGCACCAAAGAAGGTGGAACACTCTGACACGTTGTAGAATACCGACTGACTATGTCTACATTGGCAAGGGTTTTCTAAATGGCTCATTTAAAGCAATCAGGGAATCTTTTATTTGGTACCACCCTAACAGCTGAAATGTTTACATTTCTAAATGAAAACGTTTTTCTGCAGTTGAAAACATTTCCAAGAAAAAGTAAATGCTTTGGTCATTAAAGGCAGAGGCAATGTTTTCCTTTGAATGGTGGAGATTGTAAAATATTTTCTAAATAATGCCAAACATTATGCAACAAAATGTAAGCATTTGATAAAGTCCTGGCTTCAAGTACAATTATTAGTAAAACATTAAGTATGTTCAGATTTTCATATAGGCTATCAATACTTGCAGGAGAATAGTTGGAAAACATGCACTACAATAGTGAAAATATACACTATAATGGCAAATTAAATGCCAATGTGGAGTAAATTATCAAAATAATTAAATCAGCCTTTTCATGTATGCACTTTTATAAATTACTAACAAGACAGAATCAATGCCTTGATTTTGTGATGTAAAAAAATTCTATTTCTTTAAGATGAAGAACTCCATTTTTTAGTAATTCATATTTAAATCACATTTACTAAGCATCGATTACATTATGTGATAGAGTGCACTATGGAAAAAGTTGAGACTTGGTTTTAGGCTATGAAAATATCTCTGTTATAATCAGCATTTCTGTTGTGGTTTGTTGTGTGTGTATTTTTTTTTCATGTACTATATAATTGGTCCATGGAGGAAAACAGGTAGGTACCACCAGATTTTAAGCATATAGAGTACATCATAACAAAATCAGTAAAGCTATAATGAGCTAAATATAATAAAACCAAATTTTCTATAGCAAACGGAAATGGATAAATATAATTTTCTAAAAAAATGAATAGAGACTATTATCTTAGGTTTAAATGATGTATAGCTACAAATCATGGAGAAAGTAGAAAGTCACACAAGACTTCTTACAAACTTATAATTTTAGCACTGAATAAGTATAAAACTGGCATGAAGTAACTTTTATGCCAACAGGTCTAATTATATTTTTAGTGACATCTAGGTATCAACTAGTAGATATTTTTGCTATTTCTCTATATATTTATATAACAACTCATAGGACAATAGGTATACTCCATTTTCATAGTTGTGTGTTATTATATCGATTTGAAACTTTCATCTTTGCTTTTGGCTTTTAAAATCAAGAATGAATTGAAGAATTAAAAGTTTCTGTCATAAATCATGATTGGAGATATCAAGTAAATTATATCATGTAACTCTACAGCCTCTCTAACCGAGAGTATTATTGTTCTTTTGTAACAGATTAAATAAACCAGGGTCTGTGAAGTTGCACTGAAATTTTAATTTAAAAAACAAGAATATGCTGTTCCATCTGCTTATTTACTTTCACTGTAATAACAAAGTATGTATTTTAATCTGACTCTATTAAATGCAATATATTCCACTCAGCACTACAACAAAATTATGTTTTATCATTTTGAGTCTTAGTTTTTGTTATATTTTATTTTATTTTATTTTATTGAGTTGGAGTCTCACTCTGTCACCCAGACAGGAGTGCAGTGACCACTCCCAGCCACCGCAGCCTCGACCTGCTGGGCTCCGGGGATCCTTCCGCCTCAGCCTTCTGAGTAGCCGGAATTACAGGCATGCGCTACCACGCCCAGCTGATTTTTTGATTTGTTGTAGAGATGAGGTCTCGCTGCCCAGGCGGGTCTCGAACCCGTGTGCTCAGGCAATCCACTCACCTCAGCCTCCCAAAGGCGCGGGATTACAGGCTGAGCCACCGAGCCCGGCCAGTTTTTGTTATATTTTAAATACAATATAATTACCTTGTAAGGTGTTTGTTAGCAATAAATGTCACAAATGTAAAATTTCCGGCACTTTGTACCTCTTAAGTATTCACTAAAAGTTAGAGTGTGGGGTTAAATAAGATATATCAAATGATATTGCAAATTAATTTTATACTTTGCATATTGACATATACAGATCATTTCCTAGAAATATTTGTGAAAATTACCTTAAAAGTACATGACTTTTAATATATAAAGTGCTATTTTATATAAAAGTGCTATTTGTCTGATTGTTTGTTTTATTTTGTTATTTTGCTTTTATTACCCTGATTTAGGTTGTTCACAAAACAACATCCATTTATTCACTCAACACACATTTACTGAAGGTCTATTATGTCACCAGAGCATTTCCAGAAGATGATACGTAATAGTGACCTAAAGAAACAATTCCCGCCTCACTTGTTTATATTTTAGTGAAGGAGAAAGAATAAAAAATACACAAATGAACAAATATATAACATACGAGGTAGTAATATGTAGTTGTATCATTCAAGATTCTCTGGAAAGGCTGGACACGTTGGCTCAGCCTGTAATCCCTGCACTTTGGGATGCCAAGGCGAGAGGATTGTCTGAGCCTTGGGGTTTGAGACCAGCCTGGGCAACTTGGTGAGACTTTGTCTCCACAATAAATCACAAAAACTAGCCAGGCGGGGTGGCGTGTGCCTGTAGTTCCAGCTACTTGGAAGACTGAAGCGGAAGAATCGCCTAAACCCAGTGTGTCAAGGCTACAGTGGCCGTGGTGTGCCACTGCACTCCAGTCTGAGCGACAAGAGTGAGACTTCAACTCAAAACAAAAAAAAAGATTCTCCAGAAAATCAGAAAAAACTGCATGTGTGTGTGTGTGTGTGAGTGTGTGTGTCTGTGTGTGTGTGTGTGTGTGTGTGTCTGTGTGTGTGTGTG